>NW_010359148.1:161300-168463 GCF_000414095.1 Morus notabilis | reverse complement strand
TTCTTAACCTAGGGCTCTGATACCACCTTTGTCATGCCCCCCAAATAGGGTGGGTGACGTGGAGCTCGATTAGGGATTAATAAAGCAGATTCCTAGACCGGGCCCCACACTTAGCTGCATTAAAATATAAATAAATTACAGAATCCCAGAGCCTCTGACACACAGGGCTCCACCCCACAGGACATACAGTATCGTACATACATGAACATGTAAATAATCATTACAATATACATCAACCACAGTCTAGTAAATCCAAATATGATATAAGTTTACAGAATTTCTCAAATTCCTTACATTTATCCAAGAGGATGTCCACGATCCTCACTTGATTCCAACAGCAGCACAACTCAGCTGCTCCGTAGCAAATATCCAGCTACTGTGCACCGCTCCTAGAATCTCCTGGGAGGGGTTTAGTACATTTAAAACATAAAACGTGAGCGAAAGGCCCAGTAGGATATAATTTGAAATAAACGTTATAATAAATGTACGAGGGAATACATAAATAAATAAGTAATAAAATAAGACATTCAGTCCCGACAGAACAGCCGGAACCTCACATCCTTTTTCTCATAGGAAACATAACCGTAAATAACCGTTTTACAGGCTTCAGCAAGTAATTAGTACAAATTACTTACCTAACCAAGTGCTTCGCATACCCGGACTGAGTTTCGGGTTCTGCCCCCAAGGATGCACTCTCCGCATCCTATCTAGGCTTACAGCAATAGACTCTATTACCAGTTCACAAGATCTCTTTGCTTAAGAAATCATTCATTAACATTTTGAAATCGTTAATACGACCCCACGAACTACTCAAGCCGTGGGCCCCATGACTGGACAAGCCATGAGGTTCCATGACTAAACAAGCCATGGTTTTCAAAGCATTTTCTTTCACAAATCAATCCCCTTCTTTAAAACATTTTCAAGGCCAAAATCCTTTTTGAAAACAAGCTCACAAGGAAAAGGGATAGAAATCCTACCTCGCACTATCAAACCTGGGACTAGCATTGCCTTATCCGGCTTCCACATCCTCAAGCCCCTTCAGTCTGAGTCCTCAGCGATCACTGATGCAAGACAACACTTTAGGATTAATTCTCATTCCTAAAGCAATCCAAATCTCAATTTCCAACCAAGATTTCCTATTAGTGTGCCCTAATCCATTTTCATGTTTCAAATTATCATTCCAAGGGTTTTCAATCTCAAAACAAGGATTAACAATGCTAATCCATCTATCTTAAGTCCCCAAATGAAGCTAATTTGGGTTCTCCCCGAAAACAGGGGTCAAAACAGCAATTTCAGGCCGAACAGGGTCAAACCCCGTGTCAACCGGTCGACCGGTGACAGAGCAGTGCAACACTACCGGTTGACCGGTAGTGTTCACACCGGTCGACCGGACAGGTCGACCGGTCAGCCTGCAATCCGGTCAACCGCATAGGTCGACCGGTTTCCATGTGATCCGGTCGACCGCACAGGTCGACCGATGGAATCAACTGCGCGAGAGAAGCTCGCAGAAATCAATCCAAAACCTACAAATCCAGTCCCAAATCGAGATTTTTCAAAGGGAAACCACTAGATCTGGGTTCTAGGTCCTAAAACAAGTCCAAAGAACCTAAGATCTCCAATTTCTACTCTAGTTTTACTCAAAAACCATCAAAATCCGGTTTGAACCAAAAATGGGTTTTGAAATCCGAAAACGTAAGATTCAAGAGAGGTTCTTTTAGTAATCTTACCTCGAATCCTTCTCTTGACGTTGAAAACTTCTTTAAATCTTTGTTTGGTTCAAGATCCGTTTGATTTGGGACAAAAATGAGAGAGAGAGAGAGAGAGAGAGTGAGAGAGAGCACGGGAGAGTGAGAGAGAGTGAGTGAGGGAGAGAGACGCACGGGAAAGGAGAGAAAAAGAAAAGAAAAGGAAAAGGAAAAAGAAAAGAAAAGGAAAAAGGAAAGGAAAATGGCATGTGTATAATATTTTAAAAGAACAGTCCAGAAATGCGCCCATACACACTTCTGGGTTCAAATAAATTATTGAGAATAATTTAAATACCTTGGAACTATTTAAACTCACACGTGTCAGAAACATTTATTAATTAAACTCAATTAATAATCCAGATTAGGCACACTAATAATCTCAATTACCTTAATCAAACTTGGATAATCTAATAGGATTCCTTCAACTTGGTCAGTCTTCTAATCTCATGCCTGGGCTGATTTAACGTTCGTTACAGAAACATGTGCAAACCATATTACGTGTCACCAAAGAGTGGAAAACTGGATCCTAATGAAAATAGACATCTAGGGCTTTCCAACGAGCTATTACATGCCCTATTTTTAAATATTTTAAGTCTTTCAAACACCTCTTACAAGAAGTTGAAATTATGAAGTTTTAGCTTTTCAATGCATTTTAAAAAGTTTCTAAGCGAAACTTCAACTACGTACATCTCGGCCTACAAAACTCCAAACAGAGTGATTCCAAGTGCTACACCTCACTAATAATGCACACTAAATGGTAAGATTAGTGTCTTAAGTGCAGCGATCCTGGTTCTAGAAGTTGGGGTCCAAGTTCACACTTTTTGCGTTATGCCAAGAACGCAATTTTGACCTTTCCGACAAAAATGATCATAAAACATTCTGCATAGATCTGAAGGGTGTAATTCTAGTTTTTAGATAGAGTAGACACATAGAGTTTCAAAACGAGTTATCATATGCCAAAATCTGAGGTCTCTAAATACCTCAAAAATAATTTCTAAGAAATCAAAATTCTATTATTTCCTAGTTTTGATAACTTTTGAGAAGTTTTTGGCATGAAACTTTCAATGCGCACAACTCGGGTTACACAACTTCAAATGACATAATTCTAACTCTCACATGTCACTAATAACATGTTCTAAATGGTGGTAATAGTGGCTTAGGTGCAACAATCCTATTTCAAAAAGTAAGGGTCTCAGTTCTTTATTTTATCAGTTCTTAGAAAAGATAGCTTTGGCGGCTGTTACGGGAATGATCATAAAATATTTTACATAGCCCCAAAAATTACAAAATCAGTGCCTAATTGAAGTAGACATCTAGAGCTTTCCAAAGAGCTATCATAAGCTTAGTTTCAGAGATGTTAAGGTCTCCAAAAACACGTTATACTAGATCAAAACGTGGCTATTTTTCTGCAGAATTCCTAGAAATCAAGCGTAACTTCAAAAATGCATAATTTGATCTACTGTTATCCATTTGGGGTGATTCTTGCGGCTATACGAAGATTAGGATGTCTAGTTTCCAATTGTGTAACCCATTCATTCAAATTCATCTCCGAGGATTCCCATAATTCAACAGCATCAAACCTGTCCAGGTTAGGTTCCTTAACACTTTTTCTAACAAATTGAAAAATTCATAATGTAAGCTACAAAACAACTTTTTGGGTGATTCAAATATCCTATCAAAGCTTGATAAGTCTATTTTAAGGTTCTAACATTACTAGCATTAAAACACCTATTTTGTAGCTTAAACAAATTTAAATTTACCAAATGCACAAAACATCTTGAAACCACAAATTCATCCAATACCACAAACTGGACCAGCCTCAGGTTTTAGGTTATAACTTCCAAATCAGATTGAATTTCAAAAAACTGTCGTAGTACCATTTAGTTAACATATAAATGAGCCAACCCTGAGAAATTCAGATCAAAACAAGCTTCCTAGCCTAGGTAACCATGTACAAACCTGAACCGGTTTTGAAACAGTCCTGTTTCTGGACAGCTTCCACAAACGAACCTCAAACAACCACTTTCCTATTGAATTTGATTATGCCCTTTTATGGAGATCCTCCTGACATATAAGAGACCATGTGGTTCAAATATTATAGTCGACTTCAAAGGAAAACCCTCATAACAGAACTGAATAGTACTGAATACCTAACAGTGGCTTACCTTAGCCCAGTTTAAGTTTTCTTGCAATTAAGCACCCAAAACTTACTAAACCACCAAAGATTTCTCTTATCCTCAATTGAGCCTTAATGGAAATGGAGTTTTTCAGAGGTTGAGAGTCGGACTTATAGTTTTTAGGGCTGATAGCTTAAGCTACTTGCTTAATAAACTTTTTAAGCAACCTAGCAGCCACCTTAAGTACTTCACCATGAAGTACTCTCAAACACTTATACAAAAGCTTAAGTACACCTTAAGTCATAACCTATCATTTTTCTTACCAAATCAAGCGTATGTGCTCGTACCGATTTCTTGTATATTATAGATGTCATCTACAAATCTTAAATCATTCATAACTAAAACTTTACACTAATATTTCTAAAACCTTCCATACATTATAAAACATGCCCTAACGAACTTCTAAAGCAACAATAATTGCCAAAAACCCTAATCTAGGCTCGAAAGCCCAAACGCTGAAAATTGTGTCAAATTAGGGTTTCTAAAGTAGTCCCACCCTATAATTCATGTGAAACTCACGTCAACCTTTCGTAATCAATCTTATCCACTTATGTACTCATTATAAAATGTCCATTACTATATTATGGTCTATTCATCCAACAAAACGCATACTAAACCTTCCCGTTACATCTAAAGTCGACTGTTTTTACTCATTTTTATACTTTTAAAATATTTGAGCTCCGTTACCTATCAAGTTCCATATGAAATCATCCTTGAACTTATTTTTCTTCATTCCCACTTACCGGATTCACCTTCAAGGAAACCTGTAACTTATGAATACAATATACACATTTAACACTAAATGCACATTATCAACCTAATCATGCACCTTGATGACAGATAAAACATATAACTCATATGCATATAAATGTAAAATCATGCAATGCATTGGCCAACTAGTATGTGAGAAATCTGGGCATCACAAATACATCCAGAAAACTTCAAAGTCAACTTTAACCTCGATCTTCATATTGATAAACATCGATAATAGAAACATGGATTTCATCCATCAAAGTGCTCTAGGAGAATGAAACGGACTCGAATGTCAAATTCTCAAGAGCAACTGTATCATGTATTAACTAGTATTGTACGACACGTCCCGACATAAAACTGTTATAAGAACAACAAGACTCAGTAAAAACTCACACATGCTCGATTTTCCATAGAATTTGAAGTCGTGCTCTGATACCGAAAACTGTCACGACCCCAATGATAGGGCTTTGATTATTGGGGTTTAATTTAAAATTTAACTTAATTAAACTGGACTGTTTAACAAAAATCACAAAAAAATAAATACATAAATATCAATATAGTTTGCTCCGGAGACTTTCTTTCACAAATAATATTTAAAACAGTCCATAAATTTCAAGAAAAATAGTACAACTATGGGACAATGTCGACCAATACAGTTTACATACAGAAATACAGTACATCTCAGAATTTAAAACTGTGAATCCGAAACAAACGTACCGCTTCGAATCTCGCGTCCTCAGTCCATTGACATCCACTTGTCACACTGTAACTCTAAACCGCTAACTCTGGAGGAGGGGTTTAAAACATTGAAAACATAAAAAAGTGAGCGGAATGCTCAGTAGGACATAATCTTATAAAACATAATAAATAAAGTACTCACGGTCCGAAGACATGCACCCGTAACCGATCATCCTTTTTTCGAAAAGAAAATACTCACATAGTAGTAGAAAATATTTGTAATATAAAAGTGTGCAGATCATCATACCACTAAGCAAGGAGTGGTAAAATGTCTATCTAGTGAAAAAGTACAGAGCCATAATTCCACTGAGCAAGAAGTAGATCCGTACGGGTTTCGGGACCTGTCCCCAAGGATACGATTCCCATATCCCGATCTCTGTGGCCACCAAGCGTTGTATCATTTCTTAAGATATTTCATTTTAAGAAATGATACTCTTTAAAATCTCATTTCTAAAACCATTAGCAAACTCAATAGCATTATTCATGCTATTTCCTTTGAAATCATTTTTCTTCAAACATGTTTTGTTCTAAAACATTTTCATGGGCCAAAATCATTTAAAATGAGGCTAACAAGGATATGGACAAGAATATCCTACCTTTTTAGATGTCAAACCTGTGGCTATCTTCACGTAACCCTAGCTTCGCTTGCCTTAAAGCTTTAATACTTGATCTTCTCCACTAGCTTTATGAAGATATTTCATTTTAAGAAATGATACTCTTTAAAATCTCATTTCTAAAACCATTAGCAAACTCAATAGCATTATTCATGCTATTTCCTTTGAAATCATTTTTCTTCAAACATGTTTTGTTCTAAAACATTTTCATGGGCCAAAATCATTTAAAATGAGGCTAACAAGGATATGGACAAGAATATCCTACCTTTTTAGATGTCAAACCTGTGGCTATCTTCACGTAACCCTAGCTTCGCTTGCCTTAAAGCTTTAATACTTGATCTTCTCCACTAGCTTTATGACAAAAGCAATGTCTTAGGATATATTTCTCATTCCTAAAACGAATTGAGCTCAATCATGTTTAATTGTTTCCTATTAGTGTGCCTTGACTCAAATCCAAGTTTCACAAATAATTTTATAATTCAGTTTGGGGGTTCTTTACAGATTGAAATCCAATCCATGGGTTTGGTTTCCTATTTAATTTCAGTTTAAAAAAAAGTTTTTTAAAAACAAGTTTTTAAAGAAATTTCGGCAGCATGCCGACATAAATAGGAAAAATGTCAAACCTGCAATTCAAGTTCAATTTCAAAATAAATTATCCAGAATCCATCAAAACTATTTTCCAATCAATTAAACGAGTCTAATAACTGAAAACCCCAAATTTCATTCAATTATAACAACAATTTTTCAAATCCAAACCCTAACTCAAAATTATTCAAATCTAACCAAAATTAAACTTTCTGAAGCTTAAGATTCAAGAGAGAGAGCCCGGAGGAGGTGGCCGGCGGTGGAAAAAGAGAGAGAGAGAGAAAGGGAGGTGGCTGGTGGTGGCGTGGGAGAACCAGAGAAGAAAGAAGAAAAAGAAGTTTCAAGGGGTTTTACCTTAAATTAGTTGATGGAGCTTCGTTTCCCTCGGTTTCTCTCATTTATATTTTTTTGTGTGTGTCTCTCGGCCAAACTGTCGAGAGAGAGAGAGAGAGAGAGAGAGAGAGAGAAACTCAGAGAGAGCACGGGAGAGAGAGAGAGAGGCCGGCGGGAGGGAGAGAGCCCGGAGGAGGGGGCCGGCGGGGGGAAAAGAG
>NW_010359148.1:155951-161191 GCF_000414095.1 Morus notabilis | reverse complement strand
GGGAAAGAGGGAAGGGAAAAGAAAGACAAAAGAAAAAGAAAAAAGAAAAGAAAAGGAGAAAAAAAGAAAAATGGGAAAAATTGGAAAAATGAAAATGCATTAAAATTTAAGTGTATTTTCAAAAAATTTTGGGGTGAAATTATAAGTACTGAAAATAATTTAAAGTCCCTTGATTAATTGTGAAAATTAAATTAGGCACACTAATAACTCACAATTTAGCATAATTAAACATGTTTAATTCTGGAGGGCGTTACAATATAAGAAGTCTCAATCTTCTTAAAACCATACTGTATACATATAATTAAAAAGTCTTATCACAATAAAACATATTGCAGAATTAAAATGTGAGTGGTGTCTATTTCTCATTCTCCACACTACTCGCTTGCCGCTGCGCACAACCCATCCTTCACCTTTCATTGGTTGTTTTCCTGCAGTATAAATACATTCTAGGGGTGAGTTTATACTCAGTAAATAGGAACTAAGTCTCGTTAATTAAAACATAGTACTTAAAGTATATCAGTAATGCATGTACCAATTATGCATTTTCATGAACCTGTTTTATTATTCCCTTGGACCCGAGTATACGAACCGAGATGTTTGCAAGGTCCTCAACTACACCGTGACCCTAATTTGCCTCCTTAGATACTGAATGATTGCCTCCTCAGGTCTTAAATCCTCCCCGTAAGGCAAGAGGTTGGTACGATACTCTTAAATGTTTTTATTATTCAAATAGATCTTAATTGTGAGCATGCGACATATCATGGCATAGCATATTAGAACTTTAAGCATAAACATGTACATAAAACATGCATAACATTTTGTTTTTAAACTTATTCACACTGTAGGCAAGATTTCCACTTACCTGCTATCAGCCAAAATCGGGACTATATATTACTCATTGAGATTAACCTCTAATATTGTGTTCTGTAAAGAAAACCTACTAAGAGTGTGAGTTTGACTTATTATACATTGTATTAATATATTATTATACAATATAGAGCTCTAATAAGGTCAAACAAACATGCCCTAATTGTTTAAAAATTGAGGGAGCATAATGCAAATTCATATTTTCTAAAAATTACATTTTGATTAATTTTTAGCAAGTTACATTTTGACCCTAAAATTTTTATAAAATTATATTTTGTCCCTAAAATTTTATAAAATTATATTTTAACCCTAAATCATTCAAAAAATTATTTTTTGACCCTAAAAAATTTTTGAAAAATTACATGCTGACTCCAAAGTTTTAAAATTTTATGCTTTGCCTCGTCGTAATATACATCATGACACCAAACACCATATTATATAATAATAATACACACAATATAATACACCTTATACATATACAATTTAATACAGGCTACCAAACATAGTCTTAGTGTTTTTTTTTCTTTTTTGTTTTTTTTAATGGAATCACTATTATGAATAGTTTGCGACCAAAATAACATTTGGTTGTAAACAGGCCTTTCTGTTACCAGATGCAGAATTTCATGACAAAATATTATATTGGATTAGTTTCATAATTGTTTCCTGAATTATTTACCCAAATTCAACATATACTGAACTTTGTAAATGGTTTTTTTTATGCCTAGAACTATATAAGTCGTTCAAAACACCCTGTAAGTATTGATCTATCCATGATATAACGAAATGACGCTAATTATTATTTGATAAATACAATATCTAAACTATTTTTTTATGTCAGTTTACTCTTAATTCATTTTTAAAAGAATCATGTAATATAATTAGAAGAAATTTTTAACATGTAATAAAAACACAAAACAATCATCGCACAGCAGAAATCATAAGATAAAACGTGGCATATTGACAATACGAGGGAAGATTTAGTGTACAAGTGCCTGCTGATGAATGTACATCCAGTTTTGCATATTAACCATATTTTTGTTGGAATTAAAGTATGGCATTTCATGTAATTATTCAGTACATTCTGTTAGGCGCATACACCATATTTTTCTTAGCTAAAAGTTAACTTAGGCACCAAGGCACTTTTTTGTGCTGGTAACCCACACAGAGCAAGGCGATCCTTATCAATTTCCGAGTATGATACTTTTCACAAAAAAAAAAATAAAATAAAATAAAATAAAATTTAACTTGAGACGGAAAATTTTGAACTTTTATATCTTTATTAACGTTGACAGTGAGTGTGAATTACCCTTAAATTGAGTCTACAATCATTTTCTTACAAATATTTGGGACATTATTTTAGGGTTTCACAGTTGTCCTCCAAATTTATTGTGGTTTAGCAAATTGTTCCCCTACATTTTTATTTTGACAATAAATTCCCTAAATTTCTAAAATTGTTGTAATGTACTCAATTTTAATAAATTTGTTCAAAGTTTTTATTAGATTTAAGAGATTAAAAGTTGAGTAATTAAAAAGTTTGTGGTACATTTGAATTAAGAAGTTGAAATTCTTCGTCGAATTTGTTATTTCGACACTAATTTAATATAACTATCGTTAAAATATAGCATATTGCAACAATTTTATAAGTTATAAGGATAATTTGTTAAAATTAAAAATTTAGAGAACAAGTTACCAAACCATAAGTTGATAGAGAAATATGTAAAATCCCCTATTTTTTATGCTTAGTTATATGATTCTTTATGCCGTCGCAGCCGATTGCTCACGTATTTGTATTGTTTCAGAAGTACATATAATTAGAGTTTTCTGAGCAAAATTTATGTATATATATATAATTATTGAGTTTATGTCAATGTTAAATGTCATCTTGAATTTTCTTCCATGACATTATATCTGATTCGTTATCATTGGAGCATCATATCATTGACCATAGTTGCCGATTAAACTAAAAAATGTTAGGAGATTGTAAGTAATTAAAACCAAGTCCTACTAAAGATGTCAGAAATATATCTGTCACAAACTTTAAACAAAATATTGCCGGCTACTTAAATTTTTTTTAAAAAAAAAAAAAAAGGTTTTGTCGATTGTTAAACAACATGACCAAATCTCAAGCCCCACATTGCCGCTTTGCGCTTTTTTTTTTTTTTTTTTTTTAATGTGATTTTGTAGTTTGACCCTAATTAATTAAAGCACAAATATTGAATTTCCTAAAAAAAAGTAAGCGTCTGAAAAAAAATTGTTTCGGTTGCTAATGTTATTCAACTTAGTTAATTTTAGTGCTTTATATTTCTTTTCTCTGAAGCCAAATAAATTAAAGAGTACAAACAAAAGCTAGCTGAGAAAAGTAATATTTTAAAGCAAATGCCATTATTTAGTTGCAAGAAAGTTTGTGTTAATTATAGAGTTTTTAGCACAATTGCGCGTCTCCAATGTATTGTGGTTTAGTAAATTATCTCTAAACTAATTTTGACAATTAACTTCTTGAACGTGTTAAATTTGCTCAAACTTTTTATTAGATTTAAGAGATTTAAAGTTGAGTAATTAAAATATTTGTGTTATATTTGAATTGAGATATTATAATTTTTTGGTGAATTTATTTTTTTGATACTAATTTAACATAATCATCGTTAAAAGAGTGACATTGCAACAATTTTATAAGTTGAAGGGACAATTTGTTAAAATTAAAAGTTCAAAAAACAAGCTGTTAAAACCATACAAGTTCATGAAGTAAATATGTAAATACCCTCAATTTTAATTAAAACAGAAATAAAACAAGGGAGAGTGATTTTTTTTCCTTATAAAAGAAACAATAACCAAAAGAACACCTAACTTTTGCTTTTGGTGCATTCTAAGAGCTAGTTTGACCAAGCTTAATTTTGACAACTTGTTAAATCTGTTAACAATTTTTTAGTCCTTCAAGAGACAATTTCTGAGTCAATGATGCAAACAGATACTATATCATAAAATAATAACTCATACAAACATTTAATAAATAATAAAAAAATGATAATGTATGTAATGTAAATTGTAAGTTAGGATATATTAAGAGGTTGTTGCTACAAGAGAAATTATGGAGAATTGGGGATAATGGTAGGGTTTGACATTACTTAGCTTTATCTTAATTTGAGGTTCACTGATCATGGGTTTCTAAAAATCTTATAAAATTTATACCTTGTACTCATGTTTTCTAAAAAGGTCAAAAAATATTGGCACCTTCTCCGGTACATTAACATATTGATAAGTTAAGTTTTCTATCTATCAGATCCAATAGTTAAAAAACTTGACCTACTGGTATGTCAGGCGTACTAGAGAATCTCTCAAAAATATGTCCTAGAGTCATATTTGACACGTAAAAGAATGGGCAAATATGGAAAATTTTGTACCCAAAAGGGCCAAAACAGAAAACAAAGTAAGAAATATATGTATCATCGTATTCTTTTAGGGGTCTATTATCTATTAATTGAGTGGAATCTCTCTGCATTTACTAATTAATCTTTAACCTGAGAAATTTAGCTTCAAAAAGATGACTTTTTTTGACAATTTTTGCAAAACAGAATGCACGTAAAATATAAGAGTCTATTTGGTATATGGGTTCAAATCAGGGTTTTTGATTATGACTTTTAAAATTTAAATTTTTTATGAGAGAAAAACAATATAACAAAATTAAAATCATGTGTTTGTACTATAGCAGAACTCATATACCAAATATACACTAAATGTATTAATTGCCTTGCTGCCTCAAAGCACAATACGTGAACACTAAGTAAAAAAGTTTTTTTTTTTTTTTTTTTTGTAGTAAAAATGTTTGACTTTCATTTTCATTATTTTTCAATTCCTTCTAATTCCCATTTCAATCTTTATTTAACTAAAAATTAATATGTGTTTGATAATCATCATAAATCTCTTACGTGTTACACATAAACGTGTAAATAACTACTCTTTTGAGCTCCTTAATAAATAAATAAAGCAAAATGAAACTAGATCCTGTATCCGGTAAATTTAAATCGAACTAAACTAGTGTAAAACCTATTATTTTTGACTTAGGTCCAGCCCACATAAAGGCTCGGGCCAGGGTCCCCCTTTTTATTTTCATTTTTAAAAATTTAGCGGATCCTACCCATTCTTAGTTTGTCAAGCTTTAGGGTCATGCTGGACTAATGGGCCTGTTTGTTTGTATTTTTATTTTTATTTTTCACGGTTTTTAAAGTAAAAAAAATGAAAATGGGTGTTAAAAACGTGTTTGATGTAAATTTTTTTAAAAAACAAAACCAAAAACATTTTTGTCTTTTTGTGGAAATCAGAAAACGAAAAAAAGGTGTTTTCATTTTCTCGTTTTCATTTTCTGTTTTCTGAAAATG
>NW_010359148.1:143779-155718 GCF_000414095.1 Morus notabilis | reverse complement strand
TATTTAATATATTTAATATATTATTTATTTAATATATTTAATAATGTTATTTATTTAATATATTATTACATGTTTTCAAAAATTAAACCACCAAACGCAGTTTCAGTTTTTTTTAAAACTGAAATCAATCTCTAAATAAAACTACCAAACGCATTTTTAGAAATAATTCAAAAATGAAACTAAAAACGTTTTCATTTTCATTTTCGTACAGAAAACAAAAACGTTTTGGAATCAATTCCAAACGCACCCAATATTTTCTCTTTTAAGGCCGACTTGGCCTAATTAAGAAGACGTTTAGTTGGAGGATTCAAATCATGTGATTCGAATCATTTTCGATTTACGTGAATTTTTTGTGAGAGGAAATACTGTAGTGAACCACGAATCATGATTCGAATCAGGGAACGAATCCCTCTACCAAACATCCTCTAAAATAGTAGGTCAGACGGTCTAATCTTGTAGTTGTACGACATGGTTAATTTATGTTAAAATTAATTTTAAATTTGATCCATAAATGGTAGGGGAGTTCATGGGTTGGGTTGGTGCGGGGTAGAATTTTTTTTCCCCGCCCCAAAGGGTGCGGGTTGCACATATTTGGCCCCAACGATGTTAAAAAAATTTCACAACCCAACGATGCTCGGGTTGGGTTGGGGCGGTGCGGGGTAGGTTTCAACATTCAAAAAATGAAAGACTTAAAGTTCAATATAGTATTCAAACTTCATCATTAAATAGAAATAGCAACCATCTTTATCAGTCCATCTAACATCAAACATGAAGCAAAGTAGTCCATCCAACATCAAATACAAAGCAAACATAAATTAGTCTAGATCCAGAAGTTTGGGTGTTGTTGCTTGATGATGACAAGAAGTTGTCCATCCTAAACAAAAAAATAGACAATGCTTAAAACATTGATTAATACGCTAAACAGACAATGCTTAAATCAAACATTCATTAATACGCTAAATACCATACACTTTGTGCGTATGATTGGATTCAAATCATTTTTTTTTCTTAGTTGAGGAACATAACCTATGCTCGAATGCTTAAAACATAACCTATGCTCGAAGGTAATCTGGTGCTATATAACATAACCTATGCTCGTAGGATCTTCAATAACATAATCTCGAATGTACAATTAAAACAAATCAAATGTACATAATCTCGAATAAACTAACCTTCAAAGTCTAAGGTCTGGAAGAAATAGGGATCGACCAGCCACTCTTCCCGAACCGATCAACCACTAGCTTCTACCAATCCGCCGGTATTCTCAACCAGCCACTCTTCAACCAGCTAACCAACCACTCTTCAAGTCGATCACGAACCGAGAAACATCAAAGGAGAAATCAAATTTCCAATCCAAACAAACACTAAAAAAAAAAAATAGAGATGCAAAAGAAGTGAGAGAGAGAGAGAGGTTTCGTTACCTCCGGCTCCGACTCCGAGATGAGACACGAGAGGGGCTCAGGGGTGACTGAGACTGAAGGCCTGAGGGGAGTTGTGAGACTAAATGCCTGAAGGGAGAGGGGCGGCGCCGGCCGAGACACGAGAGACTAGAGAGGCCGAGAGGGAACTGGGAACGGGGAAGAGACGAGAATGAGAGAGTAATGCGGTTTGCCTAATTACCTTGCCTGCCCTAGCCCCTAATGCGGTAATGAATGGGCCGAAGGCCTGCTGGGCTGGGTGAGTAATGCTGGGCCTGAGAAAGCGCGGGCTGGAAGTAAACTTAATGGGCCAAACTAATCCTGGGGCTGTGTTGTGCGGGTTGGGTTGGGGGTTGTGGGTTGTTATGCGCCCAACTCACAATCCGCCCCAAACACTTCGGGTTGGAAGTATAATGGGCCGAAAATTAAAAAATAATACTGCGGGTTATTTTTTTCGGGTTGAGTTGGGGCGGTACGGGGTGGGTTTACGGGTAGTTCGGATCTATGAACACCCCTAATAAATGGTACGGGTTATCTCATTTTATCTTCTATTATTCAAAAAGGACAAAACTCGCCCTCTAACTTATTATAAGTTACAATTTTGATTCTTTCGTCAAGGATTGAGTGGATCACAATTTTGAAGGAGAAGCGAAAGTGGTTGTGTTCTAATTGAGAAGTACAGTTCGTAAAAGATTGAGTGGATCTTGCCGTGCGAGATTTTCAGTACTACTCTTTTAACTAGATAAGTCGGGTCAACAACAATATCCTCACTCAAAAGTTGAATCAATCTGGTTTGTCAAGGAATGTTGTTTGTGTTCCATACTTCCCATTCAATTTATTTTCTTTCTATCTTGAACTAACCAGGTTTGGCTGGATGCCTCTATTTAGGCAACCTCCTTTTTGTCTCCTTTCTTGGGTTGCCTTAATCTCTCTACTCCCACTTTGTTCTGTCACTCTCAAGTTACTGAAAAAAACTCCAGGACGATCTTCATCTTCAAAGCAAGTCCCAGTGCAAGAACAATACCCAGGACAAGAAGACTCGCAAACCCAAAATCAACCACGAACATGAATTTGGTTTACAGGCTATGATGATCAAAATACCACCACCAGAAGGATTTTTCTTAACAAAATAATAAAAAAAATAAATAAAGCTAAAAATTATAACCTAGAATAGACCTGTATAATCCTAACCCACCCATATTGAACCCATGCCGTCACGAATAGAGCCGTCGTCCCCAGCCAACGGAGTCCATAGCTAGCCGCCGTGTTGGGCTCAGAAATCGCGACCGTCATCCCCGCCGTCACCGTCGCCGTCGGTTGCAACCGTCCTATCGAGCCCATAACTCTGGCTATCGAATTCGTCCCCCGATTTTCCAGAACAAAACAAAAGGAATCAAAATCAAATTAGCTGAACATGGAATTCATTATAGAGTTTCTGGTTCTTGAACAAGATCAACAAGATCTTAGAGAGAGAGATCAGAGAGAGTTGCTATGGGTTTGTTAATTGTGAGAAAATCGGGAAACAAGGCCCAAGGGAAAGAATTTTTTTATTTTATTTATCTTTTAGTAATCAGATTATGAGTTTCTTTATTATCTTTTAATCATTAATTTTAATCATTAAAGAATCGGTCAAATGAACGGGATTTAGTCGTAGTTCACACCCAATACCTGCCCATGCCATGAAAACGCCATTTCAACGACTACATTTTTTAAATCCACAGTTGCAGAAAGTCCCTCTCGTGGCTTCTCTCCTCAGCCAAAAAAAAAAAAAAAAAAAAAGGAAGAGGTCTCTTTCATGGCTTCCATCACTTCTTCGCTGTGCTTTAGGTACTACTACGCCGCTTGCAAATATTTTATTGTCCATAGGCTTGTTTCTAACATAACATGAAAACAAAAGCTTGAACAATAATTGATATGTTCTTCAGTCAATTCTTTAGTTACTGCCCCATCAAATTTATTACGTTTCATGGGAAAGAAAAAGACAATCTGTGGCATATGGAATCTCGAAGAGAACCCCAACATCATAGATTCCCACGAAGTTAATATTATAATCCTATTGACCACTGCCCATCATCTGTTTGTAATATTTCTTAAATATATATAAAATACGCATAACTGGTGACGTATAATCTTAGTATATATGGCTTTTTTCTCAATTTTTATTTTTTATTTTGGAGGTTTTCGTTGTTTTGTTGATTGTTGGGGTTGAAGTTTGCTTGTGGGCACAGTCACATGGTGTTTGTACTGTTGAGACACGGTTTGGCTTAAAGTCAAGTGAATTGCGAAAGGTCTGTATTTTAAGTTGATTCTTGATTGAGCGGAAATCCGCCATCTTTTTCTGGGTAGGAGGAGGAAAGTTGTGTTTCTGTTTCGGGTCAGAGTTATTGGAGAAAGTATTTTAATTTATAGTTCGCTTACTAAATTGGAGTTTTAGTTCTTGTTGGTATTAATGATTCTTTTGTAAATTCGGAGCTTGTGAGCTGGATTAAAGGTCCTTCCGATCTCCGGTGATCATAAGCAGTGAAGGGGAGAGGAGTTCACTGGAGATGGAAGGAAGAGGGCTTTCGGACTTGTATAGGAACACCAGTGAGGAATTATTTCTGAGATCTTATATGGAGAGCTCAGTGGGAATGTCTATAACACCTATGGACATGATGGGATTTAAGAATCTTTCACAAAACTTTCGTACGGACAGCGAGGAGCTTTTCAGAAGCTGGCTAACAGATGGAGAGGCAAGCGTCCATTTCGTCCTTGTTGATTGACTTTTTATCTTTAAAATCAAAATGATCGATGTTCATCTCTCTGGGTAACAGTCTTCTGCGGTACCAAAAATAAAGTGTAAAAAAAGTATTTATTACAGCCAATTCTCTGCCTTTTGTGTTCTGCTTTCCTCTGTAGATTAGGAGAGAACCACAGAATTATGGTATTTTGATTATATTTATCAAAACTTATTACATATAGGGTTCTTTAAGAAAACTGGTTTACTTGCATACCTCATGTTCTTTTTGAGTTGTCTGACATCACTCGCTCTTTCATTTCTTCTTGATCATACTTTTTTCTCTACCTCATGTATATCTGCTTCCAGAATAATTGCTTCAACCCACCAAGTATGGTGCACCGAACTCGACAAGGATCACGGAGGTTAGTAGATTCAAGTTCTTACAGACTTATGGATTCTTCAAACACTAATAGTTGGTGCTAATCTTACCTATGTATGTTAGAAGAACCGGTGGCACTAACAGCAGCGCTGCTGCAATATCAACAATGATTTTCATAATTTTTAAATGAAATTAATAATGGGCATGTCAAATGTGCTTAAGTTTTGTCCTTATTAAGGAAAGAACTAGTCATCTTCTGTTTGAGTAATTGTTAGAGGAAATTCCGCTGAAATCTTGTCGTTTAGATACTTCTACTACTGCGTTTCTGCTACTAGTAATTCTTTCATAAAATTCCTTGGCTAACTAGATTTTCTAAGCAAATGACGTGTGCAGGATATCCACAGAAATAACCAATTTGAATGGTCAGCAACATGTTGGTATACTTCAGAAGAAAAGAAGCAATGACAATTTATTCCCACAAAATAATGCCGTGACTGATGATATCACAGGCAATGCCAATCATCACTCAATCAGGTGTTTACTGCTTTCTTCTAGTAAACTATCTTGTAATATGCGCATTTAAACACACATTTACACATTTATTTTGTGACAGTGTTACAATGATGCTTCTTTCTTACTGTTACTATTATGTTTTTTGAGCTAGGTCGTTCTTAATGTTTTCAGGAATGCAGTTGAAAAGGGATTGCAAGCTAGTGAGTTATGTCTGGCTAAGGTTTGTCTAGATTGATAACCTTCATGACTCAGTTTAGTAAATCTATATCATTGTTTCTTTTTCTCACACTTCACTTTTGTGTAGGCATGGTTTCATAGTACTCAACCGATGACAAGAAGCCGATCCTCTGAGTTGCGGTATCAATACTTTTTCATGCACACTTATTAGTAAATAACTGTAGAAATCAACAATAGTTTGTCATGGAATGCTATAGAATCCAAAAGGAGCAATTTCGTGTTCTAATCTAATGAAATTATTTGGCAATGTAAACTTTTTTTTTTTCAATTGTTTCTGCTAGTTAGTACTTATCCCTGAAATCATATGGACATGATGTTGTCCATCATTTTCTTTTCAATTCAATTAAAATCTCCATGTACAGAGGAGTTCATTTAAGTACACATTGGTTGCAGGAGGAAGTATGCCACCATGCAAACAGCTCAAACAACACTAGGTTTGGAAGGCATTCACAACACTTCTATGCGTGGCATCTGTACAACGAATCAAGATTATCCATATCCAAATGGATTTAATGGTCCCGTGAGTGAGATGCCCAGACAAATGGATACATTCATGTCACCGTCGAATTCTTCCTCCTCGACTTTTAACACCAAACCAATTGCTGAGATGGATAAAGTGTCCTCTCTTGTAAGTATGCTAAAAGGAACATTGGAGCGCAAGAAGCTTAACAACCAGACTGAAAAAGAAGTTCTAGAACATAACAGCTATAATGGGGTTTTTCCCGCTCAAGAAGTTATGGTTAGTGCCAACTTCATTCAAGGACAAAGGAACCAGATTCATGAAAGGCCTTTAACTTTTCATGAAGTATCCCCTATGCAAGTTAAGGATGGTGGAGTTATGCAAATGATTGATGGATCAATGGAGCTTGAACTGGATGGTTTTGTGAATTCGACAAACCCAATTCAATTAAGTAGAGTTTCCCAAGAACCTTCCCAAAGTGAATCCTCTGCAGCTGCACCAGTTCTTTCATCCGGCTTTGACGCATGTGACGGTCCCAGCAACTCCAGTCAAGCTATAAGTGTTTCTGAAAGCTCAAGGAAACAATCTAGAAATAGGAGTTCGGAAAATGGCTCTAGAGCTAAAGGTATTAGTTGACATAAAAAGATATCCCAAGTAGTCTTCTTGAATAGCTACTCCTTACCTTTGAACTTGTTATTTACTCGCTTTTAGAAGCTTAAGTGCTCATCGTACATGAGTTCCTTTTATAGAGAGCATTGTTTTTGTCTATCTGAAACTCGAATGTGTTAGTTCAATCATATCTATGTCCATTTGGAATAAGTCTGAAAATATGAGTATATGGAAACATTCTGATAGTTAATTTCACTGTTTGAAGTTTTATCTTGATACATATTCACACTTGAAAAGTATATTATGAGCAAAACAAGTTAAAAATGGATTCACTTAGACATTTCTGTCCAGATTATAAGATTAATATCCTAATTTAATTGTAAATATGTAGGCAACATTCTAAGTCCCCTAGAAATATATAGTTGTTACATTACATTTGACATAAAGAATTAGATCTCTCGAAAACGTCAAAGTACTGTACTGTTCAGATTCTTTCCATTGGTTGCACCGTTCAGGAATTATACATGCTATATATGAGGCCAAAAAATATTGGTCATATGAATGACTCTAAACATTCATAAACTTAGCACCCAAATAATGTCACACATCTCAAAAGACGGACTTTTCTTTTCTCATTTGTATTTTGTGAAAGCATAAAACTAGTTTTCTTCTATAGACTAAAAGTTTCTTCTCGTTGAACTGCAGATATCAGAGAACGGATTATTGGCAATATGAAAGATGATCGAAAGGTACACTTTGATCAAAGATAATGACTATAGTATTTTAAGAGACTTGGTGCCTGTTTGGAACCCATTTCAGTTTCATTTTTCACATTTTTCAAGGACTAAAAAATGAAAATGCTCTGAAAATTGCGTTTGGTACCGCATTGTTCGAAAAACAAAAATAAAAATGTTTTCTTTCTTTCTCCTAAATATTCAGACATTTTGAAAACGATTACAAATCGTTTTCATTTTCCCATTTTCCTTTTCTTCGTTAAACGCGGCCAAATTCTGCGAAACGCCATGCTTCTCCATGACATTGGCGGCCCACTGGAAGAAGCAGTGGGCGAGCAGGCTGGCGTTCTCGACGATCTTCAGCGTAAGCCTGACGCCGGTGTGGTCGAGGGCGGTGTCATCAAGGGCGGCGACTGGGGTGGAGGACATGATTTTGCAGATTGTTTGGATTGGTCTAGGGTTTCGCGCTTTGGTTTTGTGGAGCTGTGTCGTTTTAGCAGAGATGGGTTTCAACGGGTTGCTTCGCGAGTTCGACGGGTTGCTTCATGACGACGACGATGATGCTGGGGTTATGCTTGGCTGGGTTAGTGAGAAGTTCATCAATTTTGGGTTGTTTATCTTCTGAGCTAATCTGCACTTGAGAAGTCTAATGAGAGTAGATTTTTTTCTTTTTTTTTTTTTTTTTCGCGTTCGGGTTGTTTTGGGTTCGTGAGAAGTTCATCAATTTGGGCTGAAGCCTTGAACAGTTGAAGTGAAGGAAAGGAAACCTTGAATAGTATTTAAAATATTTATTACATGTTTTTAAAAATGCAAGCATTTGCATGTCTTATAAATGTAGTTTCAAGCCAAAGATATGACTATGATTTCTCTGTGCTAGTTCATTAGAAAAATGTTTTAGAGACTTTATTTATTTTTGTTTTATATCTTTCCTCCTATGATTTCAAAGAAAACAGTTAGACAAGAGACTTAGTTGAGAATATATCTAAAAATATGTGTCGTGTGTTTATATGATTAAATATGAGATTTGTATGTATGACAGTAATATAAGTTAAGATTATTCACTAAGTAAATTTTTTTTTTTACTAATTATTCACTAAATTATCTTATTTTAAATTATTTACTATTTATTTATAATATAATTTCAATTATTATATTAATTATTAGTATTTTTATTTAAAATTTAATTATTATTTATTTAATATATTATTATTTTAAATAATATTCGTGTTTTCAAAAATTAAACTATTAAACATGTTTTCAGTTTTTTTAAAAATTAAAATTAATCTTTAAATAAAATTACCAAACATATTTTTAAAAATAATTCCAAAATAAAAATAAAAATATTTTTATTTTATTTTTATATAAAAAATAAAATTATTTTAAAATGAATTTCAAACTCACCTTTAAAAAGATATATTAATTCAGTTTCAACTTTCCTGCATTCTTTACCCGGATATCTTTCACAGAGGGGGAATCTACACCGACATGGATCCGTGACTTCGGCTATTTCAGGTAAGTAAGCATGATTATGAGTTTCAGCTTGAAATTTCTAAATCTGTTGAGTGCTTTCTTGATTAAATTTCAAAGTCTAATGTACTTCAGTTCATGGAAAACTTTATTCAAATCTCTGTCCAAGAAGCACAGTATGATACTGAAATGTCCGTTTTGGACACTTCCTTTCGAAAGAATATCATTTTTCTCTTTAGTTTATGTCCAGTTTTTGTAGGGTAAATGGGTGATTTATCCCTATACATCACTGATCTAGTTGATTTGTTACAAATAAATTGGTGATTTACTTGCATTGCGTAAACCTATGTACCGTTAGTAAATCAATACCTTGCTGAAATACGGACATAAATTGAAGGAAGTAGATCCAAAAATATTGGCCAGTCATGCAGATATCCTGAGAAAAAAAAATGAAAACACTAAAAACTTTTGGCATTATCGACATTGTTTGTATGCAAATTGAGTTAAGATACATGATTCATATTCCATGCAAGTGAAAACTTCTCAAATTTTCATATGACAAGCACGTCTTGACATTAAGAGGACATAATGTATAGTTGCATTTACAACATTCATTCTTATAAAAAAAACAATCTTGCAGTTGACAAGGAGGACGCAACAAAAAAGCGTAGGGTGGAGAGATCACGAAAGTATGTTACTGCTAGTCTTTAGAACTTCAGAATCTTTTTCCTTTTTCTTCTCTGTATTTATGGAGATTGATTGATTTAAGCGTTCACTATGTGTATTAAGTATGTAATTTTTGGATTTAGATTCCTACATTGGAACCAAAAAAATATACCTCTCTCTTGTAATATGGTGCATATTTTTATACAAGTTCATTTAAAAGTGCAAAAACTGTACACACCACTGTCTGGAAAAATTCAAGAATTTTTAACAATTTACTTCGTTCCAGTGAAAAGAAAATTTGAAAAATAACTAATTCAACATTTCTAGGCAATGTGGAATGAAGAAAGACAGAATATAAAGGCTGTACTCTGATGTTTTAAGCTGGAAAGATCTTATTGATATCGGATTCTTCTTCTTTTGTGTGTGTGTGTGTGTAGAATGGCAGAAGCAAAGGAAAGAAATTCAACTCCAGCAATTCCGTCCGATATGCAATCTGTCTTGAAGCGGTGTGAAATTCTTGAGAAGGAAGTTCGATCGCTCAAACTTAACTTGTCCTTCATGAATAGGTAATGGTGACAATCAACTTTCTTTTACTTGAGACTCTTGGGCTTGTAAAACAGACTGACATCCATTTATATTTACCACGAAAATGACCTATGAAGTGAAGAATACAAATTTAGGATAAGCTTATTAATATATAAATTAAGACCTTGCATGAAATTTAGGTGATATAATGCTGGACCAGTGCTTTAGCTCTTGAGGAGCAAATGATTTAGCAACAATGATGTCCAAGCCTTGTATGTAGAAAGTGATCCTCATCCACTGAATGATTGTTTATTTACAGCCAATGACTGCTATATGAAGTTTTATCAGAAGAATTAAGCTGACACATGCTAAATCTTTTATGACTTTGTTGTTTCTAGTTTTGATGATTTTAAGAAACTCATAAATTTTAAATTTTTAATGAATTTTTAAGCTTTTTTTCAATCAAAAATTTAATTTTATTTGCACTTGAGGCTAGCTCAACTGGCTAAATACGCGAATGTGTGCGCGTGTCCATCAAGATTCGAATCCTGATGGTTTGATTTGTTATCAGTAAATTGGGAGCTATAGGCCCCACACCATATCCATCTATCTATATTTATATTCCGATGCGGATAGTTTGGTCTAATATCTAGCATATAATAACTTTTTGTGCCAAGAACTCGCATTCATTTCCTTCTTTATATACCAAGTTTTCTTCAAGATAAATTCATTTAACCGAGAATTATGTTGTTTTAGGAAGGATTCTGAGCAGACCAAGCAGATTGAAGAGCTTCAGAAACAGAACGAGGATTTATTGGATGAGAAAGATTGCCTTATAGAAGAGATCAAGAGGATCATGTCAGAAACTGGCAAGATATGATACTTTGAAGTTGTGAATGATTATATGCGAAGGAACCAACCAGTGTATTTAATTAATTTTACTAAATCTACTCAAATTTAACTAAAGATTGGTTCTTAATGTGTAACAATAGTTAACTTTTGCAAAACTGCTACGTTTGAAGGTGATTGATTCTCAGCATGATTCCTCTTGTAGGCTTTTAAACATGATTTTTCTTCAAGTGCTAGAAGTATTCATTGGAGCATCTTCAGAGATTTTTGTAGGTTAAAAGCACCGTTAGAAGGGTTCTTTTAAAAATACTTTGCTTGTCCAAATATGGTTGGTGCAAGTTGAAAACTAATTCCCATTACTACTAGGAGCATAAGTAGGTTTCACTTAGCAAACAGTGTCAAGAAAGAAACTGTGTGTGTTTAGAACCACTTTTGAAAACAGTTTTTACGTATTTCGAGAAGTAAAAAATGAAAATGAAAACGAAACGACGTTTGTTTAGCAAATGTTTTAAAAACGAAAACAAAAACAGTGAGAATAGTTTTTGTGAAGGAATTAGAAAACAGTTGAAAGTTATTTTCACTTTTTAGTTTTCATTTTTTGGTACTTATTAATAATATTATAATATATTAATTAATAAACACGATTTTACCTTTTTATTATACTCAAAACAATCTCTTAAAAAATCAACCAAACACAATTTCAGAATCGGTCTTAGAATGATTCTCAAAATAATCTCCTTTTTACTTATATTGAAAAAAAAAATCATTTTGAAACCAATTTCAAACGCACCCTGTAATTATTAAGTTTTGAAAGTTGTAAAAATAAACTTTTAGTTTTAAATTAATTTGAAATGCCAATGTTGTTATAACTAAATGAAAAAGATAAACATATCAACTAAAACAATCAAACGCTAAAATTTGGTGGACTCTTGTCACCAAGTATAGCATATGCTATTTAGCACCAAGAATAACATTGTGTTTTTCCTACTAAAATGTTAAAGTTTGACATTAACACACTAACGTAGCATTACATAGATGCTCAAGTTAAATAATCCGTGGAGTGGTAGCGTAACAAAAAAGAAAAAATGATAAATCTTCTTAAAATCTATTGATTTAATAAGAATACTGAAAGATAGGGCATTTATAAGCCTCTTTCGCTCACAAATATTATAAAAATAGACATAAATTACCACTTGTTGATTCTGTAGAATACTCAAAGATCATATTATCAATCATCAATAACTCCTAATAAAGTGGTAAATAAAGCTTTGAATAGGAAACCCTAAAACTTAAACCTAATCAAAATTTTATATATGTCCTCAAAGTCTTCTTAGAAAGGTTTGAGTTTATAATATATATATAT
>NW_010359148.1:126036-139548 GCF_000414095.1 Morus notabilis | reverse complement strand
ATATATATATATATAAGCCACGGAAGCTATCTTGCTTGTAGTAGTTGTGTTACGTTCGCTACAAACTTGTGATGTCTATGGTTCTTTTTGTTCTAGTGCTTGTCTGATTTAGTTAAATAAAATTCTTAACTAGCATAGTTCACACTCTTTAACTCAATACATATATACCAATCTCTAATAGGTCTTTCAAAAGAAGAATCACATATACAGTAATAGTAATACTTTATGAAGATTAGTTGAGTAGCTAATTTGTAATTAAGCAATTATACTACTATCAATGAGATTATCAATTTTACCTCTCTGTTTTTTTTTTAATATGCCTATAGACATACTAAAATATTGTTTATCTCCTAAAAGTTATACTGTTATGGCTTGGTTATGTTAGACTTTTGATTCGACTTGGATCCTTGTTTTTCTTCTAATTTAGCCAAATTATTTTGAAACCTCCTAAATAGGATAAAAATCAACTTGACACAAAGATGAACAGGCCCATGTAATTACTCATGGCAATCAAACACAGTTTATAAAATAAGAGTCCATTTAGTTCGCTGATTCGAGTTTTTAATTCGAGTTGATATGTGACTTTATGTGAAAGCTTTTTACTGTATCAAAAAGTTAGATATGACTGTTTCTGAGAGCTTTTTACTATAACAAAACTTGAATTCTAAACTCGAATCAGTGAAATGAACATGGCCAATAAGTGTTCCCCGATTGTGACTTAGAGCCACAAGTGAAGGCCATTCACGTCACGAGATGTGACAATGGGCTTGAGATTTAGGAAAATTCGCGCATAGAAATTGGTGTCAACAAAATTAATTCTCTATAATTTCAAAATGGGACTCAAGTGCCAAGGAATGAGAGTATGGGATCTAGTTGATTAAAATTTTAAAATAGGGATCTAAGTGCGAAGAAAATGGAAATAGGAGACATAGTTGTCCAAATTTTTAAAATGCAGACCCAAGTATCAAAAGTCAAAAAAGTTTGGGGACTCAAGTTCTCCTGGAGGTTGCAACACTTGCCGACGCAGACGCAGACGCAGTCGTACTTGCTGCCGCTTCTCCACGCCCACTATTGCGACCACGACCTCCAATACGTCCACCATGGCTTGGATTAGTAGATTGCAGTTGCTGCGTAACAAACTCATTAGTGGGAAATTGCCCTTCTTCTACATTGTGTTGGGCATCAGCGGGAATACCACTATAACCAAAAAGATCCATTATAAAAAAATAAGATGAATTTGATAGACACTAGAGAGAGAGCTTTAGAAAAATTGTGAGAGAGATTGAGAGAACTTGAAAGAGATTGAGAGAGATTGAGAGAAATTGAGAGAGATTGAGAGGGATTGAGAGAGTTTGAGTGAGAAAAATGTGTGAGGGATGGGGGGTATTTATAGGGAAATTTTGGGGTTAAAAAATGATTTTTTTTCAAAAAAAACGGGATAAAACGGCTAGTTTTTTGAAATTCGGGTTCGGGCAGTCGGGCAAACTCGGGCAGCTCGGGTTTTCGGGCAAAATTAAAAAAACTAGCCGTTTTCGGGCAAATCGGGCAATTCGGGCAGTTCGGGCAACTCGGGCAACTCGGGTTTTCGGGCCGAATTCGGGTAAAAATTCAAAAACCTAGCCGTTTTTGGGTATTCGGGTAATTCGGGCACCTCAGGCGGGTCGGGCAAGTCGGGCAGGCGGGAAAAATTCAGGCAAAATTCAAAAATTCGGGCTTCGGGTCGGGCACTTCGGGCACACCCAATTTTCGGGCAATTTTCGGGTCGGGCAGTTCGGGCTTGGTCGGAAAAATGCAAAAAAATCCCGGCGGACGGCGGTATACGGTGGTTAGACGGCGGCAGGCAAGGGTGGACATGTCAAATCCGGGCTGCCCGAGCCCGAACCCGAATTTCTTGCTTGGACGGGCGGGAATTGGGCCGGCCCGCCCGAGCCCGAAAAAATTCGGGCTTCGGGCGGCCCGCCGACCCGAAGTTCCAGCACTAGTAGAAGAGAGAGATCGAAGTAGAGAAATTGTGTACACAAATGCATTTTACTATTATAACCTTATACAAAGTGAGTGAACAAGTGCACTTAAGGGCAAGATGGTAATTTAAAGTTTTTTTTTTTTTTACACAGCATCTTCTCTTTCATTTTCTTTTCAAAGCTCCAAAGGATTGGAAAAATGATAGGCCTCATAGATTTTCCACTTAATTTCTTTTTTATTTTTTCTCTATCAAATAACTTAATGTTTTCTTTTAAACTCTAAAACCTCCAATAACATAAAAATACCTACTAAACTATATAGCTTATTTCAAATTTCCCCTTAATCTATAAAATGTGGTATTCTCATTTCTCACCTTTTTAACTATACAAAAGTTCTAGAAACAGTCCTTCTATCAACATCTCTCTACAAAATTGAAAGAATATCTTTTAAGATTATTTTTATAAATACTTCCAACTATGTATCATGTTTCAAACTAACTCCTGATTTTTTTAAATGATTCAAAACACTTCCTAATGTATAGAAAATACATTATATTGCCCCCTTCATACAACTCCGTTTATAATTTTAATGGAAAGATGATGTTGCATGCCATTAAAAGTGTAGAAAATCATTTTAAAATATTAAACTTAATTATTAATTAAAAAACCTATTAATTTATTAAAAATCAAATTTTTTTTAAGAAAAAAGTAACAGAATCGTTCATACATTTTTTTTCTTTTTTGGAATTTTGGTATCTGGGTTTTTTTTTTTTTTGGGTTGGGAAGAGAGAAGATCATTTCTTTGGGGATAAATTTGTTTAGTTTGTTATTTGGGGATAAAGTAACATAGCATTTTGTTCATCGTTTTAGTCTGTACGAGACTCCTTTGTGCAAGGATTCACCTCAATGCTTCTAGAACATCCTTCCTCATTACTTTTAGATCTGATCTTAGTATTGTAAGCTTTTCTTCTTATTTTTTTAATTTTGATTTACTTTTAAAAAACAAAATCAGATCTAAGCAATAGGTTACGCTTTGCAATAAAGGCATGGCACAGTGGTCACTGGGCTAGGTGCGCGGAAGCGGCGGCTTTGCTGGTAGGGAGCAATGCTATTGAAAGGTGGCGTGGGTGTGGGTTACAGGGCAGGGATGCGTGACGATTCAAAGAAGAGACGAGATTAGTGCTGCATAACCCTGATCGTGGAAGGCCATTGCGCGATCTGTGGAAAGGTGGTAGGTCATGAGGGTTGTGGTGGTGGGCCGGCCGGCGTGAGGCGAAGGTGGTGGGTCCACTATAATGGTGACCGATGGTGGGTCTGAATTCTGATGTGTTTTTATGTTTTTTTGTTTTTTAGTTTTATTTTGTTTTTAATTAATCTTTAAATTTTATTTGATTTGTGTGATTTTATCTTAAGGTTAATAGGTTTTTAAATTATTAATTAAGGTTTACATTTTAAATTGCTTTTTTTGCCTTTTTAATGGCATACCACTTAATTATAAACGGAGTTGGATGGAGGAGGTAATTTAATCTATTTTTTATATATCAAAGAGTGTTTTGATTCATTTTAAAAATTTAGGAAGCACTTTGAGATAGTGTATATAGTTTAGGGGTATTTATAAAAATAATCATGTCTTCTATTATTGTGCAGGAAAATATGTGCTGACACGTCAGACAACGGTCATGCCTCACGTGGCCCTATGTTTGCCACATCAGATAGCCGTCGACGCTTGAAAACTCATCTCCCCTCCATCTGGCGAAGAGGTCGACCGTAAGGGGCGATTCATAGGGGCGTCGACCCTAAGTAGGCACCGAGGGAAGAACAAAGGCACATGGGTCCGCATCCCAAGTTAAACCTCAGAGGTGACAAGTTGGAGATTCTAAGGTTATGTTTGGATTGGGATGAGGTCAGTAGCACATGGAATGATTACGAACCCCTAAACCGCCTGGAATAGACCAATGGAGATCACCAGGGATCTGCAGAACTGTAACAGGGGACAAATTGGATGAGTGAACAGTCCAAAAGGTGCTAAAAGGCTACTGTCTAGGCAAGTAGAATAACAGGCTACTTACGAAAAATCATCATTAAACCCCTTGTGACAGCCTATTCTAAAAGGACCCACATCTAATTCGTGGGTTATAAAAGGGGCCAAAGCCCCATAGAGGGGGGTTTTTTTTATGTAACCTAATAAGACCAAAAGAGAAATACAATATGTAGCTCTTTTTTTATAAGGGTGAACCACTATAAACTTCTGTGCGTTTTTACTTCTATTCAAGCACCGTATCAAGCATTCTTCACAATACACTGAAAGCGCAAACATCGTTCCTGAAATATCCAATTAAATTACAAGTTTTAACCGGTAACCCAACGGGCAACCGAGGAGTAATCAGGTGTAGTCTTGTTGACGAAAATCAACCGTCAACAATTGGCGACTCCACTAGGGGCGGAACCCAGAATCTCTGGTTGTGGGTTTAGGACCCAAGACAACTAAGAAATAATCAACGACCATGCCTCCAAGAAGAAGAAATGACGCTGCAAATCAAGGTAGCCAAACGGAGGAAAACACCACGCATCCAACCAACGGTGGAAGCAAAGGAATTCGATCCGACGATTGGGGAAAGGGCGGGAAGCTACATAGACACAATCCAACGGTCCAAATTCATCCGTTTAAACGAAAGACCACGTCAGCATGACGATTCAACCGACGCGACGTTTGCACTTCTCTAGGGACTTCGAAGTGCCAGAGCCATCATTGCAAGGGAGGCTCGGAGTTAGGCTCCCACATCCGAAGTAGACAAAAAGTGCTAGAGCAGATCCCAACCTAGCTCGAGGCAGTCTGAAGAAAAGCCTCGACCTGGGGGGCAATTGTTGTGTGGGAAATATGCGCCGACACGTCGAACAACGACCATGCCCCAGTGGCCCTATGTTTGTTACGTCAGATAGCCGTCGACGCCTAGAAACTCATCTCCCATCCATCTGGCGAAGAGGCCGACCGTAAGGGGCGATTCATAGGGGTGTTAACCCTAAGTAGGTGCCGAGGGAAGAACAAAGGCACATGGGTCCGCATCCCAAGTTAAACCTCAGAGGTGACAAGCTAGAGATCCCAAGGTTGCGTATGGATTGGGAGGAGGTCAGCAACACAAGAAATGATTACAAACCCCTAAATCGTCTGTAATTGACCAATGGAGATCACCAAGGATCTGCAAAGCCATAATAGGAGCCATAATAGGAGACAAATATGATGAGTGAACAGTCAAAAATATGCTAAAAAGGCTACGGTCTAGGCAGGTAGAATAACAGACTACTTACGAAAAACCATCATTAAACACCCTGTGACAGCCCATCCTGAAATGACCCACATATAATCTGTGAGCTATAAAAGGGGGCAAAGCCCCAGAGAGAAAGAGTGAGGTTTTTTTATGTAACCTAAAAAGACCAAAAGAAAAATACAATATGTAGTGGATGTACTTCTATTCAAGCACCATATCAAGCATTCTTCATAATACACCAAAAGCACAAACACCATTCCTAGAATATCCAATTAAATTACAAGTTTAACCGGTAACTCAACCAGCCACCGAAGGATAATCTGGTGTAGTCTTGTTGACGAAAATCGACCGTCAACATTTACTAAAGTGCATTTCAATAAATTTGATACTACATAGGACATTCCGTCAGTTTAATTGGCAAATATTGATAGGACTTTTTTGCTATTTTTGTATAAATAAAAAGATGTAAATATACTATGTTCTAAAGATTAGCGAGCAACTTAACATAAAATATAGTTTGTTGGTATTTTTAAAACTAATCCTTCTTTCCACTTTTTTGCGGGGTATCAAATATGACAATAATTAAAGTGGGAACAGATAAAATCCCCACTTTTACACGTAAAACAATGGAGAAGGCGAAGCAATAATGCATATTGTATATTATTATATATAGACAAAATCTTAAATTTGACGGCGCACAGAAACTCTAACTTTTTTACGCATATATGTAAACGAACAATGTAACTTTTTTTAAACTGTGTAACACTCAATATTACGCGTGTTAAATTATATTTATAGACCTAAGTGTTACACATGTAAGAACAATATTATACATGTATATAAACAATTTAGACATATCTGACTCATGCATTTAAGACAATTTTTATATATATATATATATTTTTTATAATCCTTTTGATGAGAAATCCTTCCGACATAATATGTAAAAGTAAAAAACATAACATGAAAATTATTAAAAATAATATTAATGTTAAAGCTGCGTTAACATAATTACGTTAGATATCTAAAATTTTTAATGTTACACCTCTGATGTCAAATATTACATTCAATGATTATCATGTAACATTTTTCACTTTTATTCCCAAAGATCTTGAGCAAATCCAAAGAGTGGTTTCATTATGTTTAGTATTAAATTTGTAAATCTCAATACACTTAATGCCAGAGAGTTGCCCAAAAGCACGAGCCAAACACAACATGCGCACCACCCAAGTATTCAGTTTCGTTATAGTCCCCCCTGGTAATACTCTAAACCCCTCCATAAATTGATACATTTATCTTAAAATAAATATTATTTTATTATCTTTAGATCGATTTTTAAAGCACAAAATGGTTATTATACTCTTTCATAATTCTATTTATTTAATTAGAAACTAGAAATTAAAAAAACATTTTAAAATTTTTGATGTTTCCTTTGGGTTGAAGATGTGCAAATTTTATTTTGAGTTTTTAATATTTTTATTAAAATAGTTTTTGTAAAATTTTAAAATATTTAATTTCTAAAAATACACGATACTTTCGTGATGTTTCGCAACAAGGTACAATAAAATATTATTATTGTTATTATTATTATTATTATTGTTATTATTATTGTGGTTGTTATTGTTATTATTATTATTGTTATTATTATTATTATTATTATTGTTATTATTATGATTATTGTTGTTATTATTATTGTTGTTGTTATTATTATTATTATTATTGTTATTGTTATTATTATTATTATAGATATTTTTTTATGTAAATAATCAAATACAATAACGTAATATTTCTGAGAATTTAAAAAATATTTTTATATAAAACTGAACATAATAATATATTATTTATAAAAATTATATTACCTTCCATTATATTCTTGAAAATATAATTCCTACTGATTTTTACGTACCAAACGACCCTTATATAATTCCGGCCCCCATTTTCTGTTTCGGGTTTGAAAAATGAAAACCACCTCTCATTTCTTGGTTCTCTTCAATTACATCAATGGAAACTCCTGCTTTGCCGAAATACAGTGAACTCTCATCGGAGCAGTTGAGGTTTCTGGACGACCATTTCGGAGCCCCCGAGGATCCCCTTCTTCTTCACAAAGCTCCTCACGATCTCCTCGCAGTTGTTCGCAAACAGTGCTCCGATTTGGACAGCGACCTTCTCCGCCTCCAGGGTCGTCTCGCCAAATGCTCCGTCTCGTGGATTTCTCGCTCCTTTGCAGCCAAATCAGCCGCCCACAGTCTCGCTCTCAGTCTTCAGAATCTAAACCTCATCACCTCCCCAAGTTCGTGTTTCTCAAATTCTGGTTTTTGGGTTTTTGAACTTGTTTCTTTTTTTGTTGATTTATGGGGGTTTTGTTGATAGATGGGATTGGTTTGAAGAGATTTCATGGAGTTTTAGGCCGAGAGCTGCCTCAACTTGCCCGCGAAGTGGTCAGGATTGATGAGATTCGCAGTTATCTTGGTGAGTTGAGATTTCCCATTTCCTGTAATTTGAATTTGTGTTTCTTTTTGGCCTTCTCTTATTTGGATTTGTTTGTTTGACGTGCTATCTTATATGGTTATTTGATCAATTTTCAAAAGACCATTACTATAATTCTGTGTTGGCTTGGAATATTTGATGTTCTTGGGGCTTCATTTGGATGATTTTAGAATGTATGAAGTCCTTTTCACTGTTAATTCGCGAGCAGTTGTGAGTTATCCCAAGTCTTTGGTGCTTTTGGGATGGTATATAAACGTAAACAAATATATTCTCTTCCTTTCTTCCAATGTTCCTAGTGTCCTAGTTATAACCAACCCCAAAATGCTAACCCTTCATGACCCCAGATGATCCCTTGATTTTTCGTAGGGCATGTGTTACTAAATTAGACTGTAGTGGAATGCAATACGAAATGGAAAAGTTTTGGAAACAAAAGAAAACGAATAAGAAAAGGGCATTGTTGATTGCTTTATAGTGATTACTTTGGGAGTGGAAAATATCTAATTTCTTTTTTCTTTGCTAAAATCATCATAACTTAAGTACTAAAATGTCCTTTTGTATATAACTGGTGGCTAAAATTTAGTTAGGTATCAAAGTAATATTATGGTTTGTTTCGCTTAGAAGGGAAACAAAGCCATGGCCCTTGGGGTTGGTTGGGATTGGATTTCCCTGTCCTCATTCCCCTATCATGTGGACTCCACCAAATTAACATTTGCATTTTATGAGGAAACACATGTGTGGAAGGGAAAGGGCCATTCCTCTTCTTGAGGTTCTGTATCATGCACTCTTTTTCCCTTGCTTGGATTTTTTTCCTTAGGTTTTATTGAGGCATCATTCTGATTTGAATGGGTAGATCCTATAGGATTTTTCTTTTTTTCCGCTTAGGTTATTCTTAGTGTTATTCTTTTTTTTTTTCTTTTGAGTTGATCTAATTCTAGATATTTTTAGCCTTATACTTTCCCTTTTATTTTTATAATAATGAGTGTGGGTGGGGGATGGGATCTTCAGGGAGTGCCAACTTAGTTGAGATGTCCTAGAAATCAAGGCGGAGTTGCCCCCCTTGGGGCCCAAGGCCTCCTTATACTTTTGTGAATGCCATCTTCATTCTTCTCTTTATTTTCTTTGAACTGCCAAGTTACTTGCTAAGCTACCCTCTTAATATTTCAGAGACTACTTTACAGTTAGAAGCTCTGGTTGGAGATCTAGAAGATGCTGTTTTCTGTTTTATGAAGTGCCAGACTGGGAATATGTTCTCAGCAAAGCTTTCAAATTCCTCAATATCTAGTGTAATGCATTTATCTTTTTTCTTGTGATACTTCTGGGATTGTGAGAATAGTAAATTCACTAGCACGGCCAATGTGTTGTGTAATAACATAAATTTTTGGTACGCAGGACTCTAGAACAAAGAATGAAAAGTTGCTTCAAGCCATAAAAGCCATGAATAGTATTGAAGACATGTTGGTTGATCTCGTGGGACGCCAAACTCACTGGCATCGTCTTTTAAAATCTGTTGATGCTAGAGTTGATAAAACATTGGCTATTCTTCGGCCACAAGTTTCAGCTGATCACCGAGCCCTTCTCGTTTCTCTGGGATGGCCACCAAAACTTTCGACGCCAAAAATAGAAGTGGGACGCATTACAGACCTTCCAAACCCATTGGTTATCATGCAAGGTGAAAAAGGGAAGTGTTATTCGGATAGCTTTATAGCTCTATGTGCTTTACAGCATTTTCAAACACGGAGGGAGGTGCGGCAGCTTAATTTTTTAGGGCAAAGGAAGTACAAAATTCAGCTTTGGGCCATTGATGAATTGGTATCTCCAATTGCATCACGGATGGAGTATCACTTTTCAAAATGGGTTGATCAGCCTGAATTTATTTTTGCACTTACATACAAAATCACAAGAAATTTTATTGCGGGAATAGATGATGTATTACAACCTTTGATTGATAGAGCAAGACTAGTAAGCTGTAGTGCTACAGAAGCTTGGGTTTCTGCAATGGTCCAAACACTTTCTAGGTTCTTGGAGACAAGAATGTTCTCTGCTCTCACTGAAAAGTACAAGGAGACGCAAATGAAATATGAAGTTATACCATCATGGCTTCATCTGATAGACCTAACAATTTCCTTAGATAAACAAATGCGATCTCTTGTTAGTTTGGAAACTAATCACTTTTTGACAGAGTCGGAAAGAGCAGAAGGAGGACTGTCAAGAGGCATTTCTTTGCTGTCAATATTTTGTGATAGGCCTGAATGGCTCAAGATTTGGGCAAAGATAGAGCTCAAAAATGCCTGCAAGAAATTGAAGACGGACCTCCAAGACGAAAGATGTTGGAGAGTCAATGACAAGCATCAAGCTGGACTTCAGTCTGAATCAGAGTCCGAGCATTATCTACTCTCTACTAGAGAAGACCACAAAGCTCCACCGGTTGCAGAATCTGCTCTTAAGATTGCCTGGGAAATCATTGAACGGTGCCAAAGTCTTCCCTGTGTTTTACCGCGTATGAAATTTATTAGATCAACTGCGGCCAAATTTCTTTGGTACTTCTTTAAGGTATTGCTTTTGTGGCACAAAGGAATTGAAATTTCTGCTGATAATTTTGATGATGATGCCTCGAGTAGAGTATGCATATTGATCAATGCTGCCAGATACACAGAGTTTAGACTACGACAGTGGAGTGATGATGTCGACTTTTTGGAGATGAAGGTTGCTGAAAATGATTGCGGAAACCATGGAAAAGGTGAACGTAATGATAACAGTTGCTTCTTTGAGGAAGAAATTAAGAGCTTGTCTGAACTCGAAACGAATTGGTTGATGGACATTATTGCTGTGATTCTCCTTCAATTCGAGACGCTTTCGTGGGAATATGTCAAACAAGCGAAACATCTCGAGGAAGAAAAAGATGGTTGTGTGGAAGTACTACTTGGCTCAAATTTGGCAGTCACTGCTGATTTTGTTGAAGCATTGGACACTTTGAGAAGTAATGTTCATGCGCTCAAACAGATTCTAAACCCCAAAGATTTTTTGGATTTATGGAGAAGCGTTGCGGAAGGGCTCGATCATTTCATTTTCTCCAGTAATATCCTTACTGAGATGCAATTTTATGACACCAGGATTAATCAGTTTGAGACAGATATGCATGCTTTGTTTTTAGTTTTTAAGCCTTTTTGTGTTAGGCCTGAAGCATTTTTCCCTAAAATTAGGGAGGGCCTAAAACTGTTAAAAGTGAACAAGTTAAAAAGATTGAAAGAAGGTGCAGCTACTTTTCTTAGAGAAAAGATTAAATAAAATGCTTCTGTGGTTGATATGTTCAGATTTTGTTTACTTGTTCTGAGACGAGTCTCCAAGAATTTTGCGGAGAATGTTAGTTGAGAACAGGGAAAAGACGAAGAAAAGGAAGAAAGATAGAAGAAAATTGCATAATCATGAAATCATAACATTAGGCTTGCACGAAGGTCAGAACTTATACCCTTTTTTTTTTTGAATGGAGAACTTAGAACTAAACAGTTGAGTTTAAGAAAAAAAATAAATAAAAACTTTTAAAAAATATCACGTCTCTCCGCGAAGTTTGTTCGTTCAAGGATTTGCCTCAAAAACTTCACTCTCCCTCCTGACAAAGCCCTCACCGCCTACGCCCTATCCCCCGGCTCCTCGTTTGTCTTATGCGGGGCGCCGTCACTCTCGTCGTCTCTCCCTCCCCTGGCCCAATCCACTCGCCGTCGCCGCCTCCTGCGAGCAGCTCCAGATCACCGCTGCGGATTCCGCGCCGCGTCGGTGAAGATCGAGGTTTCGGCGGAGGACCTGGCGTCGCTTTCATTGCTTGACGTGGCGGCGGAGAAGAGGATCGAGCGGCTGGCGATGAAGGTGGGGGAGAATCTGTTCAATTTTATGCAGTTGTTTTGCGGCGTTGATGGGTCGAAGCTGGAGGTCCCCGTGGATATTTTGGATCGGTGGTTCAAGAAGTTTCGGGAGAAGGCGAGAAGGCCAAGAGAGTTCCTGACTTCTTGAAAGGCTTTGATTTGTAATTTTTTTAGATTATTTTTTGTAATTTTATTTTTGGTTTACTTTAGGCGATTTGTAATGTGCTTATTTATCAACTACAATTCTGATTTCGGTTTATATTTAACCACGAAGCTATAAAATTGATCAGAGCAATGTGATTACTTTCTATTAGAAAAAAGGACGAAAGAAGGTGTGAAATCTGGATTTGGGTGTTCATAAAATTCTTGCATAACGCTTTTTTTTTTAATACTAATTTTTTAATATATTTTTGTACAGGTTAGTTTCTTTGAATGTAAAATATTATTATTAATTATTATAAACTTCAAAAAATGATTTTTTCAATCAAGAAAAAAATAACAATGAGTTGCTCTTACACATTCAAACACCCATCCGGTTCAAATTAGAGTTCTAAGATCTAATCCAAACATTAATTTAAATTTTATTCTCTGTTCGGATTAAAAATAGTCTTATCTAAATATTAATTTAGATTTTATTTTCTGTTCAGATTAAAAATGATCTTATCTAAACACTAATTTAGATTTTATTTTTTGTTCAGATTAAAATTTTTATTGTACATCCAAATGTCAGTTTATACTACTGTTTAAACTGCCCTATTTAGATTTTTTTGTTTAAATAAAAAAAGTTCAAATAAACTACCCTAATGTTTTCTACTTTACTGTCTAAATTTTTTTCTTTTTTGATGGGTGCTTTAGTGACTAAATTTGGTACATAATCAACTTCGTGGAATAATTCTACAAGAAAAGTATAGGATTAGATAATGGCTCGTTCAGTTTTCCTATTCAAGTTTTTAATTTCAGTTTACTACATTAAAAAGCTTTCACTTAAAGTCACATTTAACTTTTTTTACTACAGTAAAAAGCTCTCACAAAAAGTTATATATCAACTCGAATCGGAGAACTGAATAACAGTTTAAAAAATATAAATTTTTAAATTAGTTCTCATATAAAATTTTAATTTGACCCTTAATTTTTAAAGATTACAAATAGACCCCAAATTTTATAAAAACTAACAAATAGGTCCCTAGTGTATTTCACAATGTGCTTTAGTTAAAACTTATCTGATGCTTAGTAGGAGATTGCAACATCCCCTTCTAAGGAGATTTGATAATGGATTGGATAAAAATTTATCCAGTCAAGTCCTATAAAAATGTTCACCAAACACAATATTAAAATTTAATCTAATACAGTCCTTCTTAATCCTATGCACTAAACAAGCCTAAACATATATCATGAGAAATTACAACGATATATATCCCGAAAAGATCCACCGCTAATTATGCTGAATTCAACAAGAACTTTTGTGAATTTCCACAACAAACATATGAAACATGGCAACAAAACGTACGCCACAAACCATCACATTTCAAGTTTCATTCATAATGGCAATGCGTTAAAAAAAAAAAAAAAAGTAGTTTCATAATGGCAATGCACACCACTACTACTCTTTGGCTTAGTTTGGTATTGCCTTTTCCTCCTAAAATCAGTTTCTGCTTGTAGCAAAAGTTGATTTTAGTGTTTGATAAATATCCTTAAAAGTGTTTTTTGAAAAAATTTTCAAGAATCTACAGCCAAAATCAGAAGCAGCCTAAAGACAACTTTAGCTTTTAGATTTTACGGGAATCAACATAGTACAATTAATGAAACTTTCATAATATCCATAATACCCCAAATAAAATTTAAAATTTACAATCCTTCTAATCTAAAATTCATACTTATAATATAATATAATATAATATAATAGTAATATTGTAACAAATAATATCATAATTATATTAATAA
>NW_010359148.1:116604-125781 GCF_000414095.1 Morus notabilis | reverse complement strand
TATATAGTAATATTTTTTTATTATATTAAATATAATAATAAATATACATTATATTGTAATTATATATATTATATTATACTATAATATAATATAATTGTTATTTTTAATTATTTCCGTTATTATTTTAATAATATTATTATATTCTATATCATAATTATATAATATATTATATAATAATAGTTTGTTTTATTATATTAAATATAATAATAAATATATATTATATTGTAATTATATATATTATATTATAGTATAATATAATATAGTCATAATTTTTAATTATTCAAAACAATTCAACCTTATAATTTACCATACGCTATTACACTGATTTTGAAACCAACAAAACTACTATAATTATAATTTACCAAACATTCAGCTGCTTTTTATAACAGCTGTTTTTTTTTTAACATAGCTGAAAGTAATTTTTCTAAAATCTATAGCACTACCAAGTTTCAAGTTTCATAATTGTATGTAATCCTATTCTTTTCACCACAAGTTTTTCACGCAAAGGTTTTATTAAAAAAATAAAATAAAATAAAAACACGTGCGACTCATAGTAGTTTGTTTGACTAATTTTTACAAGTTTCCTTCTCTTCGCGTGCTGGATATCCTATTCAATTTCACAAGTTTCTTATCGTTTTTCATTATTGTTTATTATTATTATCCTTTTCCTTCTCTTCGCGTGCTGGATATCCTATTCAATTTCACAAGTTTCTTTTTTTCATTATTGTTTATTATTATTATCCTTTTTTTTTTTTTTGGTTATGGTGAATGATACATTTTTTCTACTTTCTAGCAATATATCGGGACTTAATAGGGAAGGGAAATATCAATGAAGACCAAATTTTCAAGAATTTTTTGTACAATTTCTTATTTAGGACAACGATCCCAGTACAAACCCTCTTCTTGGCTCAACGTTATTCTATTCTATCTATATCATCAGTCATCACCGAGTACAATAAGCAACAAATTGTATATCTACGAGTTCTTTATGCAATTACAACACTGCAAATTCAAAGATCCCGCAAAGGGAAAAAAGAAACAGCACTTTGACCATAAAAACAGTGCTGCCTAGCTGTTGAAAATTGTGAAAATCTCCAAGAGGCCAATCCTTTTCCCATACTGGACAGCCAGCCAAGCCATAACAGAGAAGTATACAACAAGGAAGCAAGCGCGGGTGAAGGTGATTCTAAGAAAAGCTCGCAGAAGAGATTTCGCAGCGGAGAATAGTGAAGACTTCAGTTGTCGCAGGAACACAACGAAGGTGATCGAGATCAAGGAGGTTGAGAAACCAACGAAAACTCCAGCCAGCACATCCCACCTCCAATGCTTTGATTTTTCCCGGCTTAAAAGCCAGGACTGTAGCACCTTCACCGATCTGAGAAAACAAGCGCACTTTAACAACAATTGTACATTTAGTGCCAAGACAGTAAGATGAAACCTCCTCAACACAAATCGTTGCTCTCGTCGATGCTATATGTAAAAGTATTTCTCACCATCTTTTCTGGCAACAATAATTTTCAAGAACAAGTTATAATTCCTCCAGACTATACTTCACAGTGAGACTATCACGGTATTCATTATAGAGAATTTACTTACATTTAACCTTCCATTTATTAAATTGTTTCGCAATGAGATAGACATACTAAGATTATACATAGGTATCAAAATATTGGAGACCCTGTATCAGCTCACGAGCACTAGCAATGCATTAAAAAATGAAAAATACTGGGATACCAACTCAAATCCCAACTCTTATATACCAACTGATGTGGCATGTGAATTGTCATTTTTCTATTGGTGGGTATTTAAAACATTACCACGTCAATTAATGAAAGAGATTGCATCTACCAATAAAAAGATGACAACTCACGTGCTACATCAGTTAGTACACAAGAGTTGGGATTTGAGTTGGTGTCCCTAGCATTACTCTTAAAAAATTGGTTAAGGTAAGCGCCGGCAAAAAAAAAAAATGGGGGGGGTTTTTGGGGGGTGCGCGGGGGGCGGGGGCTGCTAAAATAAGCCTTAAAGTTGCCCAAATGTATATTGGCAATAACCCGTTAAACAGTACATCCAAGAAGAAAAGACTGCCGGATTCCAACAGTATATGATGCCTTTACAACTGCAAATGCAATCTAGCAGTGTACAAGAATAACTATATTTATAACCCATATTTCAAACTAGTATTGATGTTTGTACCGTTCTTAAGTCCTTTCTCTCCAAAAAAATCAACTCGCCATAGTTATCTCATTATAAACGATGAATAGATAACTTAATCAAAGAAGCAAAGTCAAAGGATCTGGGTACCATAAGGCACAAAAAAGATAATACAATAATTCCAATATGTAGATGCAGTCTGGCAATAACGTACACACACTAATAAATTTTGCCAGACATTCTTTACTATTCATATATATTGCAACCATTCTTTGAACAAAACATTAATATTATTAATTAATCCAATAAAGAATAAACCCCTTCTACGAGACTATTACATGGTTTATCGTATGCTAAACTGCTTCAATATTATTTCAAGGTTCTATTCTTTCTTCTATAGAGTGAGATGCGTCTAGGGGGATATCAAATGAGTATATTCCCATCCCAAATTTCTTTTGTAATATTTGAAATTATTAGTAAGTACCAGATATGTCCACAAAGCAAATTATACGTATCAGTATCCAAGACATAAAGCTTTCTGTACTTCACTGTAGAGCAAAACTGAGTTGTATTACTACTTACTAGTGGTTCTCTTGGAGCAAAACGGCAGCATTTCCTCCATAAACCCTTAACCATATTAATCAAACTAAAATGTGGAATACCATTTTCAAATCGTGAAACGAGAATATGATTCCATATGTACTCGGGGATCTGAACAGGACCAGTTTTCCAATTCTAAGCTAAGATGTTCATCTTAACAGGCTAGAAAAAAGAACTCGTGATCCCCAATTTATGGTACTGATAACACTAGCATATCTTTGCAACTAATCTGTCTCATGCAACGATGACCGCTACATGATATAAAACCAAATGGTTAAAATAACCTAAACTCACAGGATTGAATATCTCTTGATCATCTCAAAGGTCGATGGATCATTTGCTTGGCAACTGAAAAATCCATCATCTGGTAAGCTTACTTTGGGAATTCCATGTGTGTACCAGCAGTCATACGTTTCATTCACCTAACCATAAAAGGTGACAAGAACATAAGCAGTTCAGAGTTTATCAAAGAAATAGGAAAAAGCAGTACCAAAAATCCTTCAACCATAGCTTAGGTAAGGTCCAGCTTAATTAAAATAGATATAAAGAAATTTATAATGTAATAAATACAATGAAAGTTCACCAAGTAGCACATGACAATGAGAAACAAGCCTGGTAATTTTACCTTGAATTTATCTTTGTTCAACCAGGCCGCACCGAAATTAGGTCTGCAGTTTAAAGGAAGGGCCTCATTTGGAGCCTCCGCAGATGCAAATCGATTGACACCTGATGACAGATCCTTATATTCCACCTGCAATCAAACATGTTAATTTAATTTAAGAAATAATTAAATAAATAACATGCATGAGAAAACTCCTTAAAAAAGAATATAAAACCCATATGCTAGCAATAAAAAGGACAGACGGTGACATACATCTTAAGGTTACCCATAACACCTCCAATAGAATTAAGTTGCATAATGCATAACTCAAGTAACCCATCTACTATATGTATGTGTACACACACACACACACACACACACACACACACACACACACACAAACATACACATGCATATAAAACTATCTTCGGGATGCTAACACAATGCGAATATAAGAAGCACGAAATATATCTTTGCCATAATTCTCTGCAAGAAGTTAGATATAGATCTTAAAAGAGAACAATGCTGCAAAAATTCAAAAAATTCAAAAAAATAAATAAATAAAAAGTGTAGGTAAGGTTATGGTACTGTAACCTTAAACACGGAAGCCCAATAATAATCATAGCGACAGCGAAATTTATTTTTCCCAAAAGGGTAAAACACATGCTTGGCTTTGTAGTTAAGTAGCCCGAGTTCGCAGACTTTGGATGACCTAAGATCCACACCTGTAAAAGAAAAGGTCAAGTTTACAATTTGATTGAGATTTTAACGTAACATGCAATAGAAGATTAACAACAGAACTTAAACTGAACCCAGCAAAATGCAGTCATATAAACACAAAAAAAATTAAACTGTATCAGGATGTAACAGTATGATCTACAATGATTTTTGGGCAATTTCTATTTCCATTCGGTGGTGCTTAAGAACCAAATAGCCAAGTCATTAGTTATTTTCACTCAATAACACGAGCAACTGATTACAAAACCGCAACCGAAAAACAATAAAAATGCAAAATAAAAAAAAATGCCAATCAGTGATGTCACATAAGTATGCATATAATAAGTTTTTGTTTGTTACAAATAAATTGGTAAGATTGTTAACTACCACAAAAACAATTTTTGATAACTCAGACTCGGAAAGTTTCACACTCAGAAAAAAAATGAAAAACAAATCTTTGTTATTTTCTTCACTCTTTTTCAGAATATGTTGTTTATTTAAATCAATCAATAAATTCTAAAATTTTTGGTTGCAATTATTAAGAATTATTTGGCATCATAGACTATATCAGCTTTGCACAAAAAGAACCAAGCTCTTCCCTAATCTTATTTTCCTTCAAAACTCATCGAAATTTCTCGGCGGCCAAACACATCAAAGGTGAACTCCAAGAAAGACTAAGAAAAGGGGAAAAAAAAAAGGTTCGAAACTCACTGCTGGAGACGATCTTGCACTGGGAAGGCACCGAGATCGGGCTGGAGACTGAAGAATTGGCGAGAAAAATTGCTACGAGGCCGACGAAGAAGGAGAGGACGAAGAACGAAAGGGTATGGAGAATGAGAGCGAGAGACCAGCGGAGTATTAGGAAGGGGAAGTTTCGCTTACTCGCTCTGGTCTCGTAGTCGTCGTCGGAATCCATGAAATGGGAAAATCCGAAGCCGCTGGAGGGATTATCGCGAATTGGTGGAAGTACGAGGGCTTTTCTGCAATTTTCCGGTCACCGGAACCATTTATCCGGCGACCGGCTTGGATTGTCAACGAAGAGGTCAACAGGAAAGAGAGAGAGAAGGGAGGAGATATTTTTCACTTGGGTCTTTCTCTTCTTATTCCCTCTTTTTTTTTTTTTTTTTTTTTTCCTCTTGAAAGGCTAATCATTTGTCTTAAATGGGTTATTGTGCAGTGTAGCACGGTGATTCGGCCAAAAAAAAAAAAAAAAAAAGCTAATTAGACTGACGCCTTTTATATTTTATAATAACAGAGACGCCCTCCCTCTTAATTAAAATTAATCATATCAACATTCCCTAATCTTTTAAAAACATTACAGAGACACCTCTATGTTAATTGACCGTGAAAATTAAAAACATTACAGAGACACCTCTCTTAATTGACCATGAAGATTGATTGAAATTTAACTGTTAAATTTTTTTAGACTCGTTTAATTCGTTGATTTAAGTTTTTATTCAAGTTAAAATGTGACTTTATGAAAGAACTTTTAATTGTCATAAAAAAATTAGATATGACTTTTTATAAGAATTTTTAACTATAGCAAAATTAAAATTGAAAACTCAAATCAGTAAAATGAACGAGACCTTTAAAATTCCAAAAATACCGTTCCATGCATCAAAAAACATTTTTAGTAATATATTGTTAGAAAATACGGTATCGAGTGCGCAGCAAAATTTTTAAAAAATTTAAATTAATGCCAAAACCAACCAAGAACATATTCATGATGCTATATACCACAAATACTAAAGATCTAAATCATACCTTTAGAGATTTAAGAAACAACACGTCTGACAGATCAAATCGTTCCAAATAGAAACCGAAAGAGCCTCAACCAACTAGTATTCTTTGCTATTCTCGTTTTTATGATCGGAGTGCGGGTGGACACACGTCATTCAATCTCCTCTTGGTATCATTGAACTCCTTCCAACCACAAGAGAGCCAAAGGAAAAATCATTTTTGAAAATTAAATAATTTTTTCTCTCAAGAATCTTTTGCCAATTGCCCCTAAAAAGTCTCTCAAGTGATCTAATGATAATGTGACTTACCGGGCTATTTATAGTGTTTTTAGAAGTCATATACCTGTAACAATTAGGTTTTCCAAAGTTTATCTCACTTACTGAGTCGGTTTCGTCTCGTCAGCATGCACTACGCGTTACAACCGGACGACTGGTGACAGAGACGTTATAGCTCACCGGTCAACCCTTCCTTTATGAACCGGTCGACTGGACCGGTCGACCTGTCTGAACTAGAAAAATTTGTTTTTCTAGTTTTTCAACACGGGAAACTTGCACAGAGCCTCAGTTTTGATTCAAGCAACCTAATAGAGAAGTTGTCTGATCAAAACAGTCATATAATAGTCTACCTATATTAAATAACTATCAATACAATAATTCAACCAATTTATCTAGAATTAATTTAACAATTAATCCACCCGATAAATTACTCATGAATTAAACAACCCAAAACATTAATTCAACAAATTTATCTAGAATTAATTCACCCGATAAATTACTCATGAATTAATTAACCGATCTCATATTAACTTTGAACCTCTTTTACGGAAACAACACAAGTTACCAATATGTAGGAAATATGTTGTATCGTTACAGGAAATTGTGTGAGCTAGCAAAGGGACTCGATGGACATATATAAATCAAGCTCTTATAATCACAACGCTACTTGTAAACTAACAAATCCGTCTCATGATTATAAAACTCTAGCACTACTTCACTAAAAGCCTAGAGCTGCACTCTCGATTTGTATCTGAATAGCTCTCGTCCATTACTCAATATATAAGTGTATCATCCCCATAAAATATCCATAATCAACTTAAGGTCAAGTTCTGTTTTACCTTTCCGATTACATTTATCTTATATTCCATTACCACTCCATCAGAAAATTACTATGCATAACTCCTTATAAGAGCTATGGATTCCACTATCTATGAATAACAAATCTACGCATACACGAGTCATACCCCTAATGTGCCGGTAAACGTACCTTTTCATAATATCAGGATATCTCGTTTTGGTACATCAAAGGATACAAGTCAAGCATACGGGTTCATTATCCATCTCATGATTAAAATGACCACATATAATTCGTCAAAAGTGAATTGTTTTATACAAACAGAATTATTAATTAAAATAATTCAACTTTGGTCCGACCCAATATAGATTTCACAACTAGAAACTATATCAATGTCTCTACCCATGGAGACCCACCTCCAACGACCAAGACATGCCGTCTCCGATAGGAAGTAGACAACATAACAATCTTAACATGAATAAAGCGCCCAACTTTATTCCCTCGATTGTGGATCATATGATTTAGACTATCATCTTTAGATTCCTGTCTTCCGCATGTTCTTCTCATTACCTGCATGACTTAAAGATTTAGAATGACAGTTTCAAACTTTCAATTTGCTTATCATACATTCAACTAATATGAACATAAAGAAGACAATACATGGATATATAAAATAAATAAATCTTTATTAATAGTCAAAATGTCTCAAAGAATATTGTTACATTTATTTCTAAGGGTATAAACGCTAACATATATGTCATTGAAATTTTTTTTTGGCCTTTATTTAGCATCAATAAATGAGTTTAATTTATTTCTACACAATTTTAACCTTAATTTTCACTCAAATAGTAAAAAAAATGTTTTCTCTTGTTTATTTTTTTCCCTGAAGTCACTTTTTAATAATATAAATGTTCAGTAGACTGGAAAGTTGAATTGCTCTTCAAAGTTAGGATCACCAAAATAGGCATGATATTAAAATTTAAATATATATTAGTTATTTTAATTTTATCAAACAAATGCTTATTTTAATTTCAATTTTGAGGAAAAAATTGATGATAAATTAACAAATTTGCAATTTCCTTTTTGTTGAAATGAAAATTTTGTAAATTTGCTCCTCACTTTAACACAAACTTAGAATAATAATAATTATTAATATAGAGATTGGAAATAATGTCTCAAATTCCATTGAATAAAGATGAGGTATATATACACGTACAAGATGAGATTGGGTTGTTTTCCCAATCTTAATTAATAGACAATCAAATATTCTAAATCTAGCTAATTGCCTAATCTATGGGATTTGTTGTCAATTCAAATTATTTACAAAACCTAAATAGGAAACTAATGAGATAATTACAGAAATACACAATTAAATAATTAATAAATTAATTCCTCTAATATGCCTCCTCAAGATAGAGCTCCCGTGGAGAGTCCAATCTTAGTCTTCAAAGTTGAAAGCAAGTGCCTGCAATAGGCTTGGTCAAGACATCGGCTAATTGATCTTTTGAGGATACATGGGTGACACGTAAAGCTTGACTTTGTACTTAATCCCAAATAAAATGATAATTAATCGCAACATGCTTCATCTGTGAATGGAAGACATGATTGGAACTGTTGGAAAATTAATGGCATCGAGTGCGCAGCGAAATTTAAAAATTTTAATCAACGTCAAAGCCAAACAAGAACATGTTCATGATGCTATATAACATAAATACTAAAGATCTAAAACATACCTTTTTGAGATTTCAGGAAACTGCACGTCTGACAGATCTAAGCGTTCCAAACAGCAACCGGAAGAGCCTTAACCAACTGGTCTTCTTTGTTATTCTCGTTTCCACAATCGGTGTGCGGGTGGGCACACGTCGTTTAATCTCCTCTAGGTATTCTTGATCTCCTTCCAATCACAAGATAGCCAAAGAAAAAATTGTTCTTAAGAATTAAACAATTTTTCCTCTCAGGAATCTTTTATCAATAGCCTCCAAAAAGTCTCTCAAGTGATCTAATGAGTAATGTGACTTAATAGGCTATTTATAGTGTTTTGAAAGTCATACTTGTTGGTTGCCGAATCGAATCCGGCTGCAGAAGCGTGGTGGTGCGGGGAAAGGCGGATCGTGTATAACAAAAATTTTCACAAAACCTTTGAGATACTCTATAGATTATATTAATTTATACACGAATAAATTAATCTCATTAATTCATTTATTAAGAACTCAATCAGAAAAAAATACCTGGAAGCCGACTCGGATGATAACTTGAGTTCTTTGACCACGAACAGTCCTTGCTCAAATCTTTGT
>NW_010359148.1:113999-114260 GCF_000414095.1 Morus notabilis | reverse complement strand
GATATAGATGGTTTCCTCAAGATAGCCATTCAGAAAAGCTGTCTTGACATCCATCTACCATATCTCATATTCAAAATATGTTGCTATGGCGAATAGTATCCGGATGAACTTAAGCATGGCTACCGGTGAGAGAGTTTCCTCATAGTTAACTCCTTCTTTCTAGGTGTAACCCTTAACCACTAGCCTTGCTTTATAAGTCTCCACTTTTTCATCCGCTCAACTTCTTCTCTTGAAGATCCACTTGCATCCAATGGGTTTTAC
>NW_010359148.1:107265-113728 GCF_000414095.1 Morus notabilis | reverse complement strand
GGAAAGTAACTTTTCTAGAACTACTTTGCTTTTGGGCTTGATAACTATCATATAGTCATGCTCCTGAAACGTGGCATTTGTCGATACAAATACTTTTGATTCTTACAACTATATAAAATAATCATTCTCTTGTCCCCATTGCATATCCCACAAACATGTATATTTATGATCTTGGTTCCAACTTCCCAGTCTATTGTTTCATCACATGAGCCGGACACCCCCTATATGTGAATATGCTTCAAAACTAGCTTTCGACCATTCCACAACTCTAGGGGTGTCTTTGGTACAGACTTAGATGGTACTAGATTCAGAATATACATGGTGGTTCTTAGGGTAAAACCCCAGAACGAAGTAAGAAGTGAAGAATAACTCAACATTAATCTTATCATGTCGAGCAAAGTTTGATTTCTCTTTTCGGCTACACTATTTTGCTGTGGTGTACCAGGTGTAGTCAATTGGGATACCACACCTTCTTCAATCAAGAAATCCCGAAACTCTTGTGGTGAGATTTATGGGAACTTTTAAGTGTGTGTGAGGTAAGGGATGGCTCGGTTTTGGTGAGGGAAGAGTTTAGAAAACTTGAAGGTTGAAGCTTTGTAGAACCGGTTTTGGATATGGAGAAAGAAGTAAGATAAAGCAAAAGTTAGGCTTAGATCACATTAGTTCTATTTATAGACAACTAGGTGATTTGGTTGATCTATTCATTACATCTTCGAGGCTACTTAACTAAACAAAATTTTTGCTTAAAACGCCTTAAAGATGGCCGGCCAAGGTGAGAGAAAGAGTGAAGAAAGAAAATGTCGAGATTTCCCCTTCAACCCCTACTATCACATCAATCCTCTAGCACACTCAACATCTAACCAAAATTTTTGGCTATAAATCCCTAAGTATGGCCGGCCAGGTGAAAAGAAAAAGGAGAAAAACGAATCATGAGACCTATTCACCTTTCCAATCACACCTCATCAAATCACACACTGTAACGCCCTCCGGAATTAAACTTGTTTAATTATGATAATTGTGGTTTATTAGTGTGCCTGAATTGATTTTCTTAATTAATCATGAACTTTTAAATTTATTTTGGTAACTGCAGTTTCACCCCTCTTTGTTTTATTTATTTTTCCTAATATTTTTCTTTCCAATTTTTCTCTATCCTTTTCTCTCTTTTCCTTATTTCTTTTTCCTCTCTCTTCCTCACGTTACTCTCCCTCTCTCTCTTTGTCCCGACACACACACTCTCTCTCCCTATCTATCTCTCGAGCTCACTCTCCCTCTCTCTATCTCGAGCTCTCTCTCTCTCTCTCCCTGCCTCGTTCATCTCTCCCCCTCTCTCTCAAAGTTTTCTTTCTCAAGGGCTGGATTTAAACCAAAAACGGAGGTTTCCAAGAGGTTTTCAACATCAAAGCTTGGATGGAGGTAAAACTCTTTGAAACTTACTTTAGATTTTCGGATTTAGCCTTATAGAACTCGTTTTAGTCGAGTTTGGTGATTTTTGTTTTAGATTTCATTTTTGAATGGATTTCGAATGCATTTTGATGAAACCTTGATGAAAATTAGGGGTTTTTGATTCTTTGGACCCTATTTGTTGATTTGAAACTGGATCTATGCATTTCCCTTGAGAATATGTCGAAATCGAACCTAAAATTTAAGGATTTGGCTTTGTTTCACACAGATCGGCCATAGCTGGCCCTAGAAATCGTCCCCTCCGGTTGACCGGTCACCCCTCCACTCGCTGACCGGTGGAGTTACACTCCTCTGTCACCGGTCGACCGGTTCCCACTGAACCCAACCCTAAACAGCCAAAAAACCCTGTTTTAACCACGAAATTCAATGTGGGGTTGACCTAACCTCATTTAAGAACTCAAAATGAGTGGATTTGCCACATGAACCCTTATTTTCCATTCGATTCTCCGGAATAAATCTCCATTGTCAAAGAATCATGATTTGAATTAAGAATTGTTTAAGAACATTGATTTTGAACTATGGAACACTAATATGATACAATTGCATCTAATTAAACGAGAATGTTTGGTGAGAAAGATCAAACTCTAAATTGTTAATTTTGATGGGAAAGTTAGTGGCACGTTAGAATTGGAGCCTTAAAGGCAAGCGGAGCTAGGGCTACGTGAAGATAGCCACAGGTTTGACATCCAAGAGGTAGTATATTCTTGTCCATATCCTTGTTAGCCTCATTTTTAAATGATTTTGGCCAATGAAAATGTTTTAGAATAAAACATGTTTAAAGAAAATGATTTCAAAGGAATAGCATGAGAATGCTATTAAGTTTTCCAATGATTTTGGGAAATGAGATTTTAAAGAGTATCATTTCTTAAAATGAAATATCTTAAGAAATGATACAAAGCATGATGGCCTCAGAGATCGGGATGTGGGAATCGTATCCTTGGGGGCAGGTCCCAAAATCCGTACGGATTCACTTCTTGCTTTGTGGAATTATGGCTCTGAACTTTTCACTAGACAAACATTTTTACCGCTTCTTGTTTAGTGGTATGATGAGCTGCACACTCTCATGATACATACATTTTTTACTATGTGAGTATTTCCTTTTCTAAAAAGGGATGACCGGTTCCAGGTGTATCTCTTCGGACCGTCAGTCCCTTTATTTACTACGTTTTATAAAATTATATCCTATTGGGCATTTTGCTCACTTTTATTACGTTTTTAATATATTAAACCCCTCCAGGCGACGCGAGGAGTAGTGCGGAGTAGGTAGCTACTACCGGTGACGTGGACTTGACCTCGGGAAGCGAAGAGTTGTATTTCCTCTTACCTTTTATCTCAAGGCATGTATAAAAGATTATGGATTGTAAACTTAAATATTGCTAGATTGTGGTTGATGTCGCTTTTATTTTTGTTTATATTCATGTATGCTAAACACCTGTGGGAATTCTTGACTTGATACCAGGGACGTGATTTTAAACTGGTTTGGTTAGAAATTCCACCACCCTTCTTGAAATTAAATCTCTCTTGAATACAGGGGCATGTTTGGAAATACCTAGATGTTTTGGATTTGAAAAATTAAAATATTTGTAACCCCAGTTTGGGGGCATGATAAGACTTGGAATCAGAGCCCTTGGTTTAGAACCTTATGGTTTGGAATTATGCATGCATGAATGATATCAGGAAACCACTAAAACAGTTTAGCTTTCTTTTTAGATAAAAGAATGCCGCCGCGCCGTAAAAACCCTAACCCACCGGCGATGCCGAATGAGCAATTCATGGAAGGCATGTATGCCGCCTTCCAAGGGATGGCTACTAGAGCCCAAAATGAACATCCTACGGAGGACAAAAAATAGAACTACTTCCGTGAGTACAGGCGTAGCTCAATTCCCGCATTAATTTACTAAAACATTAAATTTTTTTTTACACTTACTTAGAGAGAGAGAGAGATATATATATATATATATACACACACTATAACTTGGTTTAACCTGCATTTGTTCCTTACCATATCAAAGATACGTGCTAGCAAATGAGTGGGTTCTATACTCCTCAAATTTTTCTTATCGAGTCCTAACTTTCCGTTTCTCAAAACGAGTCTTTTTCCGGTACTAATAATTTCACAATCAGTACACATTCTACACTACTTTTCTGGACTGTCGAGTACCCAGGGTCAAACTTCTCATGTTCAACCCAATTCTCTTGGGTATCTCATTAGTCAATTTCTTTTTCTGAAATTTTCATTTTAATCGATCCAGAATTGCCCAAAACCTTACCATCGCGGCATTAGTTTTTTTAGCAGTTTCCTACTTTGACTGGCTCGGGAAAATTCTGTTTCAGTAACTTTTGTTATTTTCCTTACTTCTAATATTTCTACTCTTGTTCTAGCTGGTCATTTGGTCACAAACCAAATATTTTAGTTTTTTATAACTAAAATATACCCGCTAAAATTTCTAACTTTTAACTGATATATTTTATTATTTATAACTGATATTTATGAATTTTCTTTATAAACATATTCGTATTATAACTTTACATATTTTGAGAAATTTTACCTCGTACATAAAGTTCCTACATAATATTTTCTTAATTGCATCAAAATTCTACTACTTACTATTGCGGAAAGGATTTCGGCCAAATACCAGACTATCCGGATTAGACTTAAATTTTTCCCGGTCATTACATTCACCCCTCCTTAAGAAATTTATGTCCCGAAAATTAGAACAAATGGGGGTATTTCTGTCTAATTTCTTGTTCTACTTCCCAAGTGGCTTCTAGTGCTAGAACTTCGGGCGGCCTGCCCGAATTTTTTCAGGCTCGGGCGGGCCGGCCCAATTCCCGCCCGTCCAAGCAAGAAATTCAAGTTCGGGCTCGTGCAGCCCGGATTTGACATTTTCACCCTTGCCCGCCGCCGTCTAACCACCGTATACCGCCGTCCGCCGGGATTTTTTTGCATTTTTCCGACCAAGCCCGAACTGCCCGACCCGAAAATTGCCTGAAAATTGGGTGTGCCCGAATTGCCCGACCCGAAGCCTGAATTTTTGAATTTTGCCCGAATTTTTCCCGCCTGTCCGACTTGCCCGACCCGCCCGAGGTGCCCGAATTACCCGAATACCCGAAAACGGCTAGTTTTTTGAATTTTTACCCGAATTCGGCCCGAAAACCCGAGTTGCCCGACTTGCCCGAAAACGGCTAGTTTTTTGAATTTTGCCCAAAATTTGCCTGAAAACCCGAGCTGCCCGAGTTTGCCCGACTGCCCGAACCCGAATTTCAAAAAACTAGCTGTTTTATCCCCTTTTTTTGAAAAAAAAAAATCTTTTTTTTGAAAAAAAATCATTTTTTAACCCCAAAATTTCCCTATAAATACCCCCCATCGCTCACACATTTTTCTCACTCAAACTCTCTCAATCCCTCTTAATCTCTCTCAATTTCTCTCAATCTCTTTCAATTACTCTCAATCTCTTTCAATTTCTCTCAATCTCTCTCAATCTCTCTCACAATTTTTTTAAAGCTCTCTCTCTAGTGTCTATCAAATTCATCTTATTTTTTTATAATGGATCCTTTTGGTTATAGTGGTATTCCCGTTGATGCCCAACACAATGTAGAAGAAGGGCAATTTCCCAATAACGAGTTTGTTACGCAGCAAATGCAATATACTAATCCAAGCCATAGTGGACGTACTGGAGGTCGTGGTCGCAATAGTGGGCGTGGAGAAGCGGCAGCGAGTGCGACTGCGTCTGCGTCTGCGTCGGCAAGTGTTGCAACCTCCAGGAGAAAATGCAAGCGTACCTCGACAATTTGGGATCACTTCGACATAATTGGCGAGGTGGATAATGAAGGTAACACTAAACATATAGCTCAGTGTAAATATTATTTATCTAAATTACAAGGCGACACTATTCACGGCACCACACACTTGAGACGACACTCCGAAAAGTGTCTTGAAAAGCTTAGCCAATCTAGCGGACCCAAACTCCGCCAAACACAATTATCTTTTGATCGTGCAACCGGTGGTCTAACCACTTAGAAATACGATCCGCAAGAAGATCGTATGGAAGTTGCGCGAATGATAGCTGCTTTAGATCAACCACTTAGTTTTGTAGAGCATCCTAAATGGCAACGATATATTAAGGTTGTACATAATCCTAATGCACAGTTCACTTCAAAAACTACTCTTAGGAAAGATTTATTAAAATTATTTAAAAAAGAAAAAGATGCATTAATAAACCCTTTACACTCGACTAGCGGGTGCATTGCGTTAACGGCAGATATTTGGTCTGCCGTTGCTAATAAGATTATTTAGCTGTAACCGGACATTACTTTAAAAGATTTGATTTAGATAAGAGAATATTAGGTTTTAAATGTGTTCTAGGATCACATAGCGCAGATTTAATATATAACACAATTTTAAATGTAATTGATGAATTTAGTTTAAGAGATAAAGTAATGGCTATAACATTAGATAATGCTAGTGCCAATACAAAAGCAATTGAATTTTTTGAAAATGATTTAAGTCTATTCGGTGACGGTACTATTTTCCACCAACGTTGTGCATGTCATGTAATCAATTTAATAGTTAAATCCGGTTTAAAAGAAATAGGTAATCACATTAAAAGAATTAGAGATAGTCTTGCATGGATTCAAGGTAGTAACCAAAGACAAGAAGATTGGTTTAGGTTTTTACAAGCATTAAATATACCTCTTAGAGCATTAGCGTTAGATATGCCTATAAGATGGAACTCAACTTATATTATGCTTCAACAATGCATCCCTTATAAGAATGCTATAACAAACTATATGTGTGCAAAATTAGGAGTAGGACATATAGATGAATTTGATTGGCAAATTGCCGAAGTTTTGTATCAATTTTTAGGTAGGTTTATGAAGTTACTCTAAAACTTAGTGGAACATACTACCCAACATCACCTTTAGCTTTAGGAGAACTTTTAAGAATTAGTATTTTATTTCACGAATATAGGGAGGACCCAATCTTAGGAGTTCATATTCA
>NW_010359148.1:98997-100979 GCF_000414095.1 Morus notabilis | reverse complement strand
GCGCGCTAACGGCTGCGTGGAAGGAACGCGCCCTGTGAGGTGCGGCGTGCTGGTGACGCGCGAGGCGTGAGATGGCGGGAAGAAAAGGGCGCGGATTCCTACGTTGAATGGTGGGGCCCACGAGCTGATGTTGGCTAGGCTAAGCTGCTCGGCTCTCTCTCTCTCTGATCGGCTCGGCTAAAAAGCATGGCTCGGCTTATTGAAACTTGAAAACATGGCTTTCATGGCTTATTTTTGTGTAGCTTTTTACACTGCTTTTTATCTGTAAATAATTAAGTAAAAACTAGACAAATTCCAATTAAAAATATTATGAATAAAAATGATGAAATTGTTCAATTAAAGCTTAAATATTTTAATATTATATAAATCAAAAGCAGTATTCAAGGTGCATTTTCATGCACTAATCAGCAAGACCATGATCAGCTATACCAGAAAGATAGCGAAGCAAGCGTTTGAAAGTGTTTGACAACATTCCAATGATCAGTAGTAGGTCGATGCATGAATTGAGACAACTTATTAACATCATATGCAATATCAAGGCGAGTGAGGCACAAGTATTTGAGACTTCTAACAACTGTTCTATATTCAGAAGGATCTATCAAAGCAGTGCCGGAAAAAACTGTAAGTGTTAGCTCGGTGACAAGTGGAATGGTGATAGATTTGGCCCCTGTCATATTTATGCGAGCGAGAAGATCTATGATATACTTCCGTTGAGAGATAAGTAAACTAGTGGAAGTAGTGGCAACTTCAACACCAAGAAAGTAAGTTAAATCACCAAGATCTTTGATGGAAAATCTGTTGCCAAGAAGATCAATAAACTGTTGAATTGGCATTGCATCTATTAATAATTATGTCATCAACATACACAAGGAGATAGACTAGATTACCGTTGTTGTTGAAGACAAAGAGTGATGTGTCTGCATAAGAGTTTGTAAACCCAGAGGCAACAAGAAATTGTCTTAGCTCATGGTACCAAGCCCGAGGTGCTTGTTTGAGACCATATATAGCCTTGCGTAACTTGCAGACATGTGCGGGATTATCACGATCAAGAAAACCTAGTGGTTGTGCCATGAACACATCTTCAGAGAAATGACCTTGTAGAAAGGCATTGTTGACATCAAGTTGACAAAGAGACCACCCACGACTAACAGCAAGACTGCGAACTAAGCAAATAGTGGTAGGTTTGACAACCGGACTGGATGTGTTATGATAATCAACACCAGGGCGCTGATGGAACCCTTTAGCAACTAGTTGCACTTTGTACTTGTCAATTCAGCCATCAGGTAAACGTTTAATTCTAAAAATCCATAACAACCGACAAGATTTTGCGTTGAATCAGGTGGGACAAGTTCCCATGTTCCATTTCGCACAAGAGCATCATACTCCTCAGACTTGGCCTGACGCCATTTATGATCTTTAAAGGCTTGGATCAATGTGTGCGGCTCAAGTTAATGGTTTGAGGTGATGGTAGCGGTTAGATTAAGTTTTTAGACAGGTTTATGGATTTAGTTTTGAGCACGAGTGGTCATGGTGTGGGTGTTGGTGGGTGGGTTTCGAGGATGGGGGGTCTGGAGAGAGTGGTAAGGAAGGAAAGGGTGGGTTGTGTGGGTTATTGTTGGTGTCGGTAGAATGTTTCGGTCGATCAGATGGTGGGGCTCGGTCTACCGAAGTTTAGTAGAGAGGAAGTCGGGGTTCGGTTATGAAACATGGAGTTTTGGAGGGTATGCAGTTGATCAAGGATGTGGAATGGTCGACCGGAGATTGGCAGTGAGATGGATCCGAGCCTGGGGGCGAAGCTGTGGAGGGTGTGTTAAGTGGCTAAACCGTAGTGGGAAGAAATTGTTGGGAATGGTGTCCTAGAAGCATGAGATGTAATAGGATATTTATTATTTATTTAATAAAAGAGTTTATTCATTATTTTATGTGCATATATTTATGAATATTTTATGAATATCAATAAAAATTTCATGATTATTTATGTA
>NW_010359148.1:94079-94517 GCF_000414095.1 Morus notabilis | reverse complement strand
GTTCTTACAAAGAAATTGTTTCCCGAAATAAAGAAATGAACTCAAGCAAATATGATTTGCTAGTTCTAAAAAAAACATGTTTTAGTAAAATGGTGATTCCTTATCCTGAATAGTTGATTCAGGAATAACTAATCATGTTTATTTTTTTTATTAAGTTTTAGCCCTTAAATGGAAATTGTTTCCACCTAAACAAAGAAAAAGAATCAAAGTAAATAAGATTTACTAATTCTAAAAACATCTTTAGTAGAGGGTGATTCCTTGTCCTGGATAGTTGATTCGGGAGCAACTAATCATGTTTTGGTTTTCTTTGTAAAATATTAGTTCTTACAAAGAACTTGCCGTCAGGGACTACACGATGAAAGTGGAAATACCGCGAGGATATTGGCAAAAGCAGTGGGAGAAGTTAGACTTCAATTTTGGAAATACCTTGTTGTGAAC
>NW_010359148.1:93137-93905 GCF_000414095.1 Morus notabilis | reverse complement strand
CTGGCTCACTGTGAAATATTGAAATGTTCAAAAGTTGCCGAACCTAAGAATAAGAAGCAAAGGATCTCTCACGATAAATAGCACATATATGTGGCATCTTAGACTTGGTCATATTAGCCTAAACAAGATTTAAAGACTGGTAAAGGATGGTCCTTTATGCAAATTAAAAGCTAGTAAGCTTCCACCCTATGAATCTTGTCTGGGACGCAAAATGACCACGGGGCCTTCCATGTCGAAAGGAGAAAGGGCCACAGAACCTCTTCAGCTAATACATTCGGATGTATGTGGACCGTTAAACGTCCAAGATAAAGGAGGTTACAAATATTTCATCACTTTTATTGATGATTATTCGAGATATGGTTATGTTTACCTAATGCAACGGAAATCTGAAACTTTTAGAAAGTTTAGAGAATTCTGAGCATAAGTTGAAAAACAGTTAGGTAAACCAATCAAGACACTTCGATTAGATCGATGGGGTGAATACCTGGACCAAGATTTTCAGGATTTCTTGATTGAAGAAGGTGTGGTATCCCAATTAACTACACCCGGTACACCACAGTAAAATAGTGTAGCCAAAAAGAGAAATCAGACTTTGCTCGACATGATAAGATAATGTTGAGTTATTCTTCACTTCCTACTTTGTTCTTGGATTATGCCCTAAGAACCACTATGTATATTCTGAATCTAGTACCATCTAAGTCTATACCAAAGACACCCCTAGAGTTGTGGAATGGTCGAAAGCCAGTTTTGAAGCGTATTCACATATAG
>NW_010359148.1:0-90203 GCF_000414095.1 Morus notabilis | reverse complement strand
AGGAAAAATTTTTCTCCAAAAATTCCACATCGTGCATGTGATGGTGTTTGTGGAAATTCGAGTGTTTATTGTAACCCGTTTTGTCTCATGTGTGCCCACACACACGTCTTCGTAGATTCTAGGAATTGACGTGGAAGACATTAGTTTTCTAAACACAAAGATTGGAGCAAGGACTATTCGTGGTCAAAGAACTCAAGTTATCATCCGAGTCGGCTTCTAGGTATTTTTCCTGATTGAGTTCTTGATATATATAAGTTAATGAGATTAATTTATTCGTGCATAAATTAATATAATCTATAGAGTATCTCAAAAGTTTTATGAAAATTTTTGTTATACACGATCCGCCTCTTCCCCGCACCACCGCGCTTCCGCAGCCGGATTCGATTCGGGCTACCAACAGAAATGACGCTGGTGGAAACTAATTTGGGAGTGTTTCTGGACTTGGACGACTAAGATGACTATGAATGGAAAGACAGATTCCACAAATTTGACATGACGAGATGTGTAGATTTTGGGAGTGGAAGGATCAAGAATGAAATAGGCACTTTGGGTAAGGGAGTACCCAACAAACACACAAAGGATGGATCGAGACTCACGTTTGTGACTAGAATAGAGACGAAGCCACGGATAGCATAAATAACCAAAGATACAGAGCTTTGTGTAGTTTGGTGGAAAGCGGAAAATGGACTTATAAGGAAAGGAAAGGGAAAGTGTGGGTGTGGGCATGCGACTAATGAGATACACAGCGGTTGCAAAGGCATAATTCCAATATGTGAGCGGAAGTGAGGCGTGAGTGAGTAGAGAAAGACCGGTTTCAACAATATGTCGATGTCAGCGTTCGGAGAGACCATTGTGTTTAGGTGTATGTGGGGGAGAGGTAAGATGAGAAATTCCATGAAGGGATAGAAATTGATCTAATGCTTGATATTCCCCATCATTATCGGAGTAAAGAGTGACAATGGATTGTTTGAAGTGATTTTCTACTAGTGCTTTGAAACGGAGAAAGACGTCACATACATGAGATTTCTTCTTTAAGGGGTAATACCATACATAACGTATAAAATGATCAACGAAAATAACATAATACTTGAAATCATCAACAGAATAAACAGGGGATGTCCAAACATCAGAAAATATGATTTGTAAGGGGTGAGATGAAACAATTGTAGATGTAGAAAAAGGAAGCTTGTGACTTTTATTGCTTAAACACGCATTACAATGAGAGTTTTGTGACATAGAATAAGGTAAAGAAAATGTTGACATAATATGCTAAAGAATAGGTGATGATGGATGACCTAATCTAGAGTGCCACTCGGAGGAAGTGGTATTGACGCTGGAAAAGACAACGAGCAGAGAAGCCAATTTTGGAGAGGAGGTTAGCCACTCATAGACCCCATCTTTAATGTTTCCCATCAAAAGGATTGTCCTCGTGCTCAGGTCCTTCACATGAAAAATAGTAGGTAAGAATTCAATAGAAACGTGATTAGTATTGCAAAATTGATAGATAGAAATAAGGTTCTTTTTCATGTTAGGCACGCAAAGGATATTGTGTAAATTAGAGGTGCGAGTAAGGGTAGGAAGAGTAGTGGAACCGGTATGGGTAATGTGAAGACCCGAGCCATCACCGATCATAACGTCATCAGACCCTGCATAAAGAGTGTGAAGTGAAAGATTATTCAAGTCCACAGTGACATGGTGCGATGCCCCACTATTAAGTAGCCATGTAGGGGTGTCGGTGGTCTCAAGAGATGTAAAGTGTGCACGCGGTTGCCATGGAGAAGCAGGATGTGGAGCTTGTGGACGTGTTGCCAATGGAGCTGATGAGGATTGGGCGTTGACAAGTCGATAAAGGAAGCATCGCTTGATAGTGTGTTCTTGAGCCCCAGATCCTTGGCAATACCCAAGATATGTACGTGGTGGAGGTCAATCATTACGAGGAACATTGGATTATTGTCCTTGATTGTGAAAGGCGATTGTGGAAGGACGCCAAGAAGGAGGAGATGTTCGCCAAGATTGATTGTTGTGTTGATTGACAGGATTGGCAGTGGCCGGAAAGAATGATGGTGGTGCATGTGATTGTTGGAGAAACGCCTCCTTGTTGATGAGTTTTTCATGAATTTCATCAAAAGAGATAGGCGTTTCATGAGCATTAACCGCGTCGAATATTCCTTTGTATTCCTCGCCAAGGCCATCAAGAATCTTATCAATGAGATCTTCTTCATCAACGGGTTTTCCAAGAAGAGCAAGTTTATCAGCCCGATTCTTGATAAATTGCATATACTCGGAGATCGTCTTAGAACCTTTGACACAGTTCTTCAATTGGTCCTTGATTTGTTTATTATGACCACGGGATGGTTTGGCATAGGTATTAGCTAAAGTGGTCCAGGCCTGAAGTCTTGGTGGTGTTTATAAGTGATTGCATTTTAAAGCCTAGGTAAGCATGTATACCAAAAAGGCTCTCTCACGCGCAGGGGGTGCGAATCACGGTCCCGGTAGCTTGGGGGCCCAATGTGTGCGCCCGCGACTTACAGACACGAATGCCGGACCGAAAAACCCGCTTCGTGCGAGCTCAATTTTTGTAATTTTTATTTTTACTTCAGCCCAAGATCTTCCAGCCGTTTGGCCTAAGATTAATGACCATAATGGTGTGTAATGGGGCTTAATGGTGACTAATGGAGGAAAACCGAAATAAGCCATGGTTAATAAGCTTAATGGCATCAACTTTTCATCATCAAAGTCCAAATCTATATGGGAAATTTGGCCGGATTCATCATGGGGAAGACTAACGTTTTTGCTCCATTATAATGCAAATTAATGTGTGTTTAAACACCATAATGTCATGGTCGAATTTGGAGCCTATATAAATGTAACACCTATTTTTCTAACTGACAAAATTTCTAGAAATAGACGTTAGGAATTAACTTGAATAATGTTATAGTATTATAATTAGTTAATTCTAATATCACGTTGAGTTATATTTTACAGGTGATCGCGACGAGGACTCAAGGTGCAGGAACAAGTTCATGCCAAAATGTTAAATTATATATGTGATGATTTGAAGAATTTGTTTATTTTAATTTATTTATTTGTTTATCTTCTATTTAGTGTGTTGGCTTAATATGTACGTATATATGAGGTCTAAACAGAAATCAACCAGTGTGTTAAAAAAAACAGAAGAAAAGAAAACTGCTTCACACGATTTCTACCTCCTTGACAGCCATTATATCACCCAATTCAAGCCAATTAATATTCTTATTGAGTTATATATTGCAAGCTTCATTCATTTTCATTTTGGGCCTATTTATGAAAGGAAGTCAAATACATAAACGTACAATGTGAGGAAAATGGGCAGATTCATTGTTTAACCAACCTTGCCATATATGTGTATTAACCATATGCATGGTTGAAGGAAAATAGGGTAGTCAGCGTACTTGAAGCAAAATAATAATAATAATAATATCTCTCTGACTCACTCTCTCTCCTTCTCACGCTTATACTCTCTCCTTCATATATCTCTATCATTTTCTCTCTAGAGCCCTAATTCCCAGAGACATTTTTCATCTTCTTCTCCTTATTTCTTCTTTTCTCACATTTTTGAACACCACAAGAGAACTTTTGTTTTATCAGCCACCAAACTCATTTCCTCTTAATCCTTTTTGAAGTCACCAATCACTCAAGATAAAATTTAGAGATTGTTAAGGTATGATTCTCAATTATTGATTCTATGATTTTGAGTGTAGATTTCTATTAGACTCTATGTTAGTCATAGTTATTATTTGATTGTTTTGTTATGTATCTCCATAGAAAGCATGCTATAGAGGTTGACCATTTTGATAATTAAATTAATGATGGAATTATTGGTTCTTGTACAACCTAGAAACATGCAAAGGATTTATTTATGATCATTTATATGATTGGCTTATGTGATTCTTTTGATAATCATTTTATAGATATAAGATGTATATATATGCAGGTATTTATATTTCTTTAAGTATTAGAAACATGTTATAGGGCTGAAGAATAAATGGAGTACTGTTTATACATGTTGAGGATGATGGTTTTGTATTTTATAGAATTATTGGTGAATTTTCGTCCTAGTTTGAATGCTGGAATTTCTCCAGATTTCATGTCTGATTTTAAAACAAGGTTTGAGGGAGCAAACAAACTCCGATACCATTGAAGAACTCTAGATGTCTACTTTAATTTAAAATTAGCTTTAGGTCATTTGGAGTTCTATGTGAATTGTTATGAGCTTTTAAAGGAGTAAAGGTCAGACTGCCAATTTTTGTTAAGTTTTGTGGTTTTGTGTAATCAGTGGGTTTTTATGTCTTGATGTTAATGAATGGTGAGAATGGTATATTAAGTGATGTTTTAACGTGATTAATGTATTTGATGAGTTGTTAAGGCATTTAGTAATCTTATTTATGATTTATGGCATGAACGGTTCTAGAGGCAAGCACCCGAGGACCTCATTCGTTGCGTCATCGTTGTGAAATTTAAAAATGTTAAGTAAGCCGCTCAAGTAAGTACACTCTCACCTGCAACATGAATCAAATAATTGAAAAGTATATGATTTCGATATTTATGATGATGTTATGACGCTTTTAATATTTCTCTTATGATGACGTTTTGAAGAAAAATGTATATATGAATTTTTATGTTTTAAATGACGTTGTACACCCTTGATGGTGACCGGTGAGCAGTCTTATTGCCACGGTTGGTATGGGATTTGCTACCCCATGCTTTTCGTGGCTAGCGCGCTATGATGGTACAACGTCGGGCCCAATATATGATGGATTTTAAAGTTTAAATATGTTCAAAAATAATTATTCTCATTATGATGTTTATTGTTGATGAATAAAAATGTTCATTTAAGTTTGTGAGAATTAAGTGTCTTATTAAGCCCTTGCTTATATAAGTTATTTCATGTTGCAGGCAATCTAAAGGGTAAGATGTAGCCATGGAGAATATTGGAGCGAATGCGAGCTACGCGTGATAGGAAAACGGAAAAAACGATCATGAGATGAAAGTGTTTAATGTTAAATAAAGTTTTTAGTTTTTAGTTTTATTTTTTTGAAACTTTGGTTTAAGGTGGTTTTGATTTGAAGAATGTTTTAGACTTTATAGATTTGAATAATTAAGTTGAACCGAAGGTTATTTTATTTTTCCTTTGAGGAAGTTTAAAAAATTTTAAAGATAATATGTTTTAAAAAAAAAAAAAAACCTAGCCTTTTCTTTAAATCATTCAAAGTAAAGTGTTTCAAGGTTAACGATTTTTCGTATTCTTTAAAAGGTAAATGTTTGAAAGTTAAGATAATTGTGACGATCCGTGAGGGGTCGTTACAATAAAGGGTTCTCCACATGAAGGAAAATACACAACACTTGCACAGAGCACTCACCTCTTTCTCTCGAGTTCTTTCTCTTCTTTTCGAGTTTCTCTTGTGTTATTTTTGTAGTTCTGTTTTGGTGATAGGGGGAAGGTCCGAGTTCTAATTCGCCGAACGGTTCTAATAGTGCTTCGAGCTACCGTCGTTATCGTTGTATTCTGGGAGATGGACATCCAACGTTGCCTCAAGCACTCACCGGAGGGGATGAATTTATTTTAAGAAAAGCGTGGTTCACGTGCCTCGACATCCTTGAAATTTCATGTTCCGAGTTTGGTAGAAAGGTTGAATTAGTGTTGTACAATTTCGTTATTTTGATCTTGCAAAAGTTGTTGTTCTTCTTTATATTTTCCATATTTTGCTAACAATCTTAAAACATATTCGGATTTATACAAAGGAGGACTTTGCAGGAGGAAAGGAAAAAAAACGTTTTTTTTTTTTTTTGTTCGAAATTTTTGCCAATTTCCCTACTAACTTGGAATTTTTGTTTTGAAGAAATGGATGATAACACTAACGTGGTTGTTCTTGCTGGAAGCAACATTATGACGCCTGAGTCGTCACCTGTGGGACAAACGTCTGTCTCGGTCTCAACCCTCGCTTTGATCTCAACGTGGCCTTTGCCGGTCTCGATTCCTGTGAACCACAATGAAAAGCATGATAAATTTAGTGGGCTGAATTTTAAGACTTGGCAACAAAAAATGTTGTTTTATCTGACAACATTGAATCTTGTGAGATTCTTGAAAAAGAATCCTCCTACTGTTAGAAAGGATGAAGTGGATGCTCAAGCATTCCACGCGGTTGATGCATGGAACCATTTTGACTTTCTGTGTCGGAACTATGTACTTAATGACTTGGCTGATGGGCTTTACAACGTGTATAGCTCAAAGAAAATAGCTAAGGAATTATGAGAATCTTTAGACCAGAAATAAAAGTCTGAAGACGCGGGTGCTAAGAAGTTCTTAGTAGGCCAATTCCTGAATAACAAGATGGTTGACTCTAAGACTGTTATTAGTCAAGTTCAAGAGTTCCAATTGATAATTCACGAGATACATGCTGAGGGAATGGCAATTAGTCAATCCTTTCAGGTAGCTGTGCTGGTTGATAAGCTACCCCCTCCTGGAAGGAGTTCAAGAGCTATCTCGTGCACAAGAGGAAAAAGATGACTGTTGAGCAATTGGTTGTCAAGCTTTGCATTGAAAAAGACAATAGGTGGGCTGAGAAGAAGTTCTCCAATCCAACCACAAGTTCTGCAAAGGCTAATTTGGTGGAGCATGATAGCTCCAAAAAGAAAGGAATGCCTGGATCCAAGTTGGGACCAAAGGGAGGAATTGTCAAGAAAAAATTTCAAGGGAAATGCTTCAATTGCAACAAGGTTGGGCACAAATTGGCGGACTGCAAACTATCAAAACGAAACAAGAATAAAGAGGCCAATGATGTGGACACTATTTCCAAAAAAGTGTCTAACAACAGCTTGTCTGCTGTGGTCTCCGAAGTGAACTTGGTCGACTCCAATCCAAAGGAGTGGTGGCTCGATACTGGGGCTACAAGACACATTTGCTGTGACTGGGCCAAGTTTGATGATCTAGTTCCGTTGGAAACTAGAGAGAAGCTTTTCATAGGCAATTCTGCAACTTCTGTGATTAAGGGCTAAGGAACGGTATTCTTGAAGATGACCTCGGGCAAGGAAGTGAAGCTCCACAACATGATTTATGTGCCCGACATCCGGAAGAATCTCATATCCGGGACAATGCTGAGCATGCACGGCTTGAAGATGGTATTTGAGGCCAATAAGATAGTTTTGTCTAAGATAGAAATGTATGTGGGGAGGGGTTAAAAAGTGGCATTTGGAAAATGAATGGCATAGTTGTAAAACCCAAGAAAATGAATAAAAAGAAAGAGTCTTCCGTTTATATGCTTGGGTCTTCTAACTTATGGTATGGTAGACTAGGACATGTTAATTATGATATTTTGCGTAGATTAATTAACTTGGATCACATACCCGCATTTCATATTGATTCAAATCGTAAGTGTGAAATTTGTGTAGAGACAAAACTAACAAGGTCATCATTCCAAACGATAGAAAGGAATACTGAGCCACTTCATCTAATACATAGTAATGTTTGTGACTTAAAGTTTGTTCAAACTAGATGTGGTAATAAGTAATTTATCACTTTCATTGATGATAGCACAAAGTATTGCTATGTATATTTGTTAAAAAGTAAAGATGAAGTTGTAGAGAAATTTTGCTCTCTACAAGCAAGAAGTTGAAAACCAACTTAATAAAAATATTAAGATGGTAAGAAGTGACCGAGGTGGTAAATATGTCGAACCATTTAGTGCGCTTTGTGCACAACATAGAATTATTTACGAAGTCACACCACCATATTCTCCCAAATCGACTGGTATTACTGAACGGAAAAATCGTACCTTAAAGGATATGATGAATGCAATGTTAATAAGTTCTAGGTTGCCACTGAACATGTGAGAAGGAAGTCATTTTATCGGCTAACTGCCTTTTAAATAAGGTTCCGCGTAAGAAAGTCGATAAAACCCCCTATGAATTGTGGAAAGGAAGGAAAGCTTCCTACAAATACTTGAAAGTGTATGGGTGTTTGGCCAAGGTAATGGCTCCAACACCAAAGAATATGAAGATAGGTTCGAAAACGGTTGATTGTATCTTCATTGAGTATACTTATAATAGTACTGCATATCGGTTCCTTGTGCACGAATCTAAAAACCCTGACATACACAAGAACACGATAATAGAGTCTATGAATGCATCGTTCTTTGAAGATGCATTTCTATGTAAGACTAAGGAAGATGAGCCAAGTTCGTCAAAACGAATTTTTGAGACTATCATAGAAAATTATAGTCAAAATTTTAAAAACGATGGAAATGTGGAAACGGAAGAAGAGCCTAAACGAAGTAAGAAGGCAAGGATAGAAAAGTCTTTCAGACCGGATTTTCTAACTTATATGCTAGAGGCTAAACCTCAAACGTATAAAGAAGCTGTGAGCTCAACTAATGGTCCTTTATGGAAAGAAGCCATAAAGAGAGATAGATTCCATCCTACAAAATCATACTTGGAAACTAATAGACCTTCCGCCAGGAAATAAACTACTAGGTTCTAAATGGATTTTTAAACGGAAAATGAAGACAAATAGAATAATTGACAAATATAAGGCCATACTAGAAATAAAAGGTTATAGACAACGATAAAGTCTTGATTACTTTGACACGTATTCTCCTGTGATGAGAATAACATATATAAGGATGATACTAGCGGTTACTGCACTGCGAAATCTTGAAGTTCATCAAATGGATGTGAAGACAGTCTTTCTAAATGGAGATCTGAAAGAAGAAATCTACATGGAACAACCTAAGGGTTGTGTAGCTCCAGGACAAGAGAAGAAGGTTTGCAAATTGATGAAGTCTTTGTACGGACTGAAACAAGCACTAAAACAATGACATAAGAAATTTGACGATGTTATGATGTCAAATGGGTTCAAAATTAACGAGTGTGACAAATGTGCTTATGTTAAGAATGCAGAAGACGATTATGTCATTCTTTGTCTGTATGTAGACGACATAATAATTGTAGGTAGTAGTGATCCGATGGTCAAATCTACCAAACACATATTGAACTCCAAGTTTGACATGAAAGATATAGGACCGGCTGATGTGATTTTGAGGACTAAAATTAAAAGGGTGGCTGATGGTCTCATATTGACTCAGTCACATTACGTTGACAAGATATTTGACAAGTTTAATAAAGATGATTATCGTATAGCCAGAACTCCTATTGATATAAGTCAACGTCTGTCCACAAACAGAATAGAAAGCATATCCCAGATGGAGTATGCTAGAGTGATTGGTAGTCTGATGTACTTAATGAGCTGTACAAGCCCAGATATTGCCTTCACTGTAAGTAGGTTGAGCAGATTCACGAGTAACCCAAAAGATGACCACTGGAAAGTAATTGTGAGAGTACTAAGGTACTTAAAATATATTCGTGACTATGGACTGCATTACATAAGTGAACCTGATATTTTAGAAAGATACTCTGACGTAAGTTGGATATCCGATACACAGGATTCTAAGGCTACTAGTGGATATGTATTCACCTTGGATGGTACAGCTATTTCATGGAAATCCTCTAAACAAACGGTAATAACCAGATCCACGATAGAAGCTGAGTTCGTCACTTTGGATAAAAGTGGCGAAGAAGCTGAATGGCTTAGACATTTCTTGGAAGACATTCCGGATTGGCCAAAGCATGTACTTGCAATTTGTATACACAGCGATAGCCAATCAACTATTGATAGAGCACATAATATGATGTATAATGATAAGTTTAGACATATACGTTATCAAAATAATACCATTAGACAACTGATCTCAACGAGAGTCATAATCGTTGACTATATAAGGTCGAAAGATAATATTGCGGATCCGCTGACCAAATGACTGAATATAGATCAAGTTGAAAAAACATCGAGAGAAATGATGCTGAAACCCATGGAATAAATAGATCGAAGCAGTGGAAACCCAACCTAGCTGATTGGAGATCCCAAGATCTAGGTTTAATGGGACAACTAAATTGTTTAGACTATCTAAGTTCACTGTGGGGGTAACCCAAACTTATTCCTATGATGATAACAGTAAAACCCGTATGAGAAGAGATTAAACATTAATTTTTAATAATTCTTATGAGTCGGATACGCCAGGAATCCGAGCGGAGTAATACAGGTTACTCTTCATTAAGAAATCACCTATATAAGAGAAAAGTATGGCTGCTTCAAAGGCGAATTGTGATGCTCAATTCTTTAAAAACTCTTGCAGAACCAAGTAGATATTCATGGCAAAAATGAACAAAACCATGAGAACAGAACTGTGTCAGGAAGATGTTTGTGTGAGGTATATTAACGTTTACATGAAGACATAACAGTTCAAGAACATCGCGTCTACTGGTCAGCCAATAAAATTAATGTATTCTCACAAGGGAATGTTCAAGAGTTAACGCCTACTTATCATTTGCAGGCATCGACTCTAGAACTCTATCACCGTGTCGAGTCTGTGTTTTTTCATCGTCAGTCAATTTTCATACATGTGGGGGATTGTTGAAAAAAAGCTTGTTAAGCCATGTTAAAAGCCCATTTTAAGGCCCCTTTGCAAAATGGGCCCAATTGGATTTTCAGACGGGCCTCAATAGATTTGCGTTCTCCATTGCGAGGAGATCAAAATCGATTATTCATACACTCAAAATAAATATTGAGTGAATAAGAAATTGATGCTCTAAATATGCCACTTGGAGTGGTTAAGGTAGTTGAAAATTACAAAAATCTCACATTTGCTAGGAATGAAGCCTTGGTAGTGTTTATAAGTGATTGCACTTTGAAGCCTAGGTAAGCATGTATACCAGAAAAGCTCTCTCATGCGCAGGGGGGTGCGAATCATGGTCCCGGCAGCTTGGGAGCCCAATGTGACGCCCATGACCTACGGACACGAATACCGGACCGGAAAATCCACTCCGTGCGGGCTCAGTTTTTACAATTTTTATTTTTGCTTCGGCCCAAGATCTTCCAGCCGTTTGGTTTAAGATTAATGATCATAATGGTGTTTAATGGGACTTAATGGTGACTAATGGAGAAAAACCAAAATAAGCCATAGTTAATAAGCTTAATGGCATCAGTTTTTCATCATCAAAGTCTAAATCTATATGAGAAATGTAGCCGGATTCATCATGGGGAAGACTAATGTTTTTGCTCCATTATAATGCAGATTAATGTGTTTAAACACCATAATGTCATGGTCAAATTTGGAGCTATATAAAGGATTCTCCACATGAAGGAAAATACACAACACTTGCACATAACACTCACCTCTTTCTCTCGAGTTCTTTCTCTTCTTTCCGAGTTTCTCGTGTTATTTTTGTAGTTCCGTTTTAGTGATAGAGGGAAGGTCCGAGTTCTAATTCGCCGGACGGTTCTGATAGTGCTCCGAGCTGCCGTCATTGTTGTTGTATCCTGAGAGATAGACGTTCAACATTGCCTCAAGCACTCACCGGAGGGGCCGAATCTGTTTTAAGAAAGCGTGATTCACGTGCCTCGATATTCTTAAAGGGACAATGACGCTGGGCAGAAACTGACCGCACAGTGGATGCTAAATTGTACCTCTGTCAATAGCACACGGTGGTTCTATGTTTCCGCCAAGTAAAGTAGAGAAAGCAGGCAGAATGAAAGCATTAAATAACCAATTAATACTCAGGTTTCATTTAGATCAAAGTAATCTGGAAATCTGAAGCCAACAACAATAGGAAAAATGAAAGCACATAAGACAAAAATGCATAGGGAAACGACAAATCAAGGAGAAAGCCCAAAAACTTTTGCAAAGTAGAGTAAAAAGAAACAGGGAAAAAATAGGACGGGGAAAGGGGGGGAAAAAAGGAAACAAAGTGGTCCAAATAATAGACTTAATACAGGAAAGAGAAATAGGATAAGGAGATATATTGTATGGAGGAATAGATTTTGAATGAAATTGTTAAAACAGAAATAGTGAAAGTCCAAAAGTAAGAAATGAATATAGCAAGAAATAATAGGGACGAAAACAGCGATAGTGATGCTATTTGTGTATTGAAAATCAAAATTCATGAGGTCATGGGAGAAATAAAATGAGGAAATTCAATAAAGAAAAATAAATCAAATATGAATTGAACTCAATTAGGTATCTAAAATGCGATAGCCTTAAATTAAGGAAGGCCAAAAGAAGAAAATGTAGGAATTTAAATTGTTAGTCAAAAGTATAAAAGAAATCCAAATCCAAATGGGGGGAGTTTAGTCACAACAATTTTGGGAGAGATTAGGTAAAACTCAAGAATCCAAAATCAATTACCATCATCACTACTACACGCCAAGGAAAAGAAGAGAATACATTTAAACTGTTTCAGTAAAAAAGGATAAGAAAAGTGAAGATCCAAATAAGAACTTATTCACAACAATTTTTAGACAGATTAAACAGAATTGAGAAGGCCAAAATCGATTATAATCATCATTGCCACGGACCAAAGGCAAATAAAGATAAAATATGGTAAAGAAAAATAGGCACACATATATGCGTGTGACTATAGAAGAAATCAATAACAAATCAGGTATTGAGCAATAAAACACAAAAAAGGATAATCATAACAACAAAAAGATATTTTTTTAAGCACTATCACAAACGTTAGGGAGTAATGGCAGCAAAAGAAACCAATACATTCGATGTCAACAATAGATACTAAAACAATATGAGCAAAAGTTAATAACAGTACGTGCAACGCTATGAACACTGTCTTAAAGAGAGAGTATAGGCCAACCAAAGACAGGTGAAAGAGATACAGCTTAAAATACTGAGCAGTAAGTACACGAACATGAAGCCAAGCAGCTAAAATACCAAAAAATGTTAGAGCAAGTAAAGAGAAGAAAAAACAGAAGATATTCAGACAATTGCAAGACAAAAAATACAGTCAAAATCAGAATTGGAAAGCAGAGTCCATATGAATAAGCAGAAACACATTCATAGCAATTTCTCAATAAATTACATGGCAGTGAACAAGTAAAAACCAATTATAACAATTATTCCCATAGACTAAAACCAATTAAGGATAAAATATGTTAAGTAAAAACAGAGGAATACATATAGTGCTACAAAACAAATAAAAACCATAGAAAAGGCCAAACATGGGTGAGTAAGATTTGTGGACAATGAAAAGGAATGAATTATTGTGACTACTATAAGACAAAACATGTTAAATAAAAACAAAGGATAAGGATACTAGTACAAAATAAATAAAAACCATGTTGTGAGAGGATAAAGTAAAAACATGTTAAGTAAAAACGACACAAAACATGAATTGTTGTCACTATTATAAGGATAAAATATGTTAAGTAAAAACATATAAATACATATACTGTTACAAAACAAATAAAAACCATAGAAAAGGCCAAACAGGGGCGAGTAAAATTTGTTGACAATGAAAAGAAATAAATTATTGTCACTACTATAAGAAACGACACAAAGCAGTAGCAATATAACAAACTGATACACTCAGCCTCAACAATGGATATTAAAAATTTATGGACAAGATTCATTAATAGTACTTGAAATATTGTGAGGACGGCCTTAAATAAGGAATGTTAGCTAGCCAAACAGAAGTGAAAGAGACAGAGGTAAAACGATGAAGCAGTAAATAGGGGAAGGTCTAACACAACAGTAAATGATCAAAGATGTAGTGGCAAAGGAAAAATGTCAGGTGTAAAAGAAAACGGAAGACACAATTCACACAACCAATTAATACACAGCAACGGGATTCGATATATATAGATAGCAAAATAACCAATGACGATATCACCTGTAATAGTTCAAAATCGGTGAGAAATGAGTGGAAAACGAAAATTTTCAAGTAAAACAAATAACAAAAACAGTATAGGAGTAAAAGCAGGAAAGAAAAGGGAGGAAAAAAACCGAACCAATAAGCAATCCAGATAGGAGACAAAAAAATTAAAAAAGGAAAAAAAAACAAAATTTTTTTCAGAATATTTTCTAGAAATTCCAGTTCATAAAAGGAGAAAAAATCTCAAACTCATTTAATGCTTCTAGAACAAAAACAGCACAGATCATCAACATAGAAGTACAAATCAACACCGTAGGTATTACAGATCATCACTACAAATTAGCAGGTGATTAAATGAAAAGGAAACCGATTTAGGCAGAACCCAGGAACAAAATCAGCAAATAGCGAAATGTGTAAAACGGAGAAAAATGTGAGATTTACCTATGAAAATCAGCCACGGGGAAGATGAAAAATCTCTTTTGGGCCAAACGAAGTAGCTGTCAGAAAAAAGAAAACAATGGAGCAAAATCTGATTGTCATCAATAAAAGGGAAAAAATTCCAAAATAAAAAGCAGCAATAAATTTTAAGGAAGAAAAAAATACCGAAGAATGCATCTTTTTTATTAAAAAAATTGCATAGAACCCAAAATATTAAGCTCGGCAAAAAAAAGAGAAGAAGGCCGTACAAAATCCCAAATGAAAAGAACAGAAGAACAAGAGAAAACAATCAACAGAAACAAAAAAGGCCACAACAATTAAAGAAGAAGAAGAGAGATCAAAAAAAGAGAAATAACATATAACACAAAATACACAGTCCGCCAAAATCGCACAAAAATTCCAAGCGAAATCCCTAATCAAAACAACGGAAAATAAGCAAGAGCAAGCAAAAGAAGCTTGCGCCGTGAGAACAGTCAAAAGACCAAGATCAAGTAAGAACTGAGAGGAACAAAGAAGCCAAAAATGGAGGCCAAAAGTTTAGCGATGAAAAAAATGAAAGAGGCGGCGCAAGAAAAACTATCAAAGCAAGAAATGAGGCACATGGCTTCATCAGAAGCAAAACGACAAGAAAATCAAGGAGGCAGAGGCAAAAACGCAGAGCCACAACACATGGGACGAAAAAGACACAAACGCCCCCACACAAAAGAAGCAGAAGAAAAGAGAAAGCAAGAGCAAAACAGGGAAAAAAAAAAGTGCACTGTACAATGAATAGTGAAGTGTGTGTGGTGAACATTAAAAAAATGAGTTTCTTTTATAGCGCGTTTAGTTGGAGGATTCGTTCTCTGATTTGAATTGTAGTTCATGGTTCGTTATAATATTTTTTCTCATAAAAAACATACGTAAATTGAAAATAGTTCTAATCTTATAGTTCTAGTCCATGAACTAAACAGACTCTTAGTATATTTATAATTTCAAGGGAATTTCGTACTCTTTTTCTAGTATTTTTTTTTTTGCACTCCTATGGACAGCAATCCCATACTCTTTGCCTTTGGTTTAATACTTACCGGGCATTCTTTGGAAGAAAAAAATAAAAAGATCGTATTCATACATACCCTCAAAGAGTGGATTATAGGCCTCGTTCTTTTCGCTGATTCGAATTTAGAATTTAAATTTTATTATAGTAAAAAGATCTCAGAAACAGTCACATTAACTTTTTTGTTACAGTAAAAAGCTCTCGCACAATATTACATCTCAACTCGAATTAAAAACTTAAATTAGCAAACCGAACGGGCCCTTAAACTGCTTAAAACATCACTTCGATCCACTTCCGTCTATATTAGTAACAGATTTTCTACGCAACATGCCATTATACATTAACAATCATCATGGGAGACATAGAAAATTAGTTAATAATTTGTAGAGTTTATGAATTTAATCCTTAAAAAATAAAAATAAATATTAAAAAACATTCATATGATTATTACATATTTCTCAACTATAATTAACAAAAATTCAATTCGAAACTCTGATTGCACTAAAACTAAAACGTTTCTAACGAAAATTATATATTGATTAACTCCAATTAAATCATATTTTCATATATTCTATATTCTAAAACTTAATTACTACGAAATTCAAATCATAAATGTACATTTAAAATTTCTTAATATCAACAAATCACAGTAAACCAACACCGCTCAATCTTCCAAGTAGCCCAAATAATCTAAAAAAAAAATTATATCCAATATGTTGTTTATTAGATAAAACCACTTACGTTATTACATAAGTAAAACCAAAACAAAACACCAAAAAACGACACAAACGAGGCAAATACAACTCCGTTATTGAATAAAACAAAATACTACGACTTAAATGAGAGGACTCGGTCTCACGAGCAAACCTACTAGCTGCCCACCAACCACAACGGCATCAGAGGCTAGAAGTAGAACTACAAGGAGATAGAACCACCACGATTGATGAGGCGTGACGCGGACAAATGGAAACCACCCACAGCCGCCGGCACTAAGCCTTGTGTGACCTCTAACGAAACAAGCACCGCACTACTGACGTAGAAATCCCCACTCCACCCACTCCCCGGAAGCCAACCCTTTTTAGAATTGGCCAAGCGGAGCAGCCTGCCAAGCACTCCACCCCTTCATGACTCAGCATCAACTCAAGGGTCACCATTTTCAATGCAAACATGACTCTCGAGCGCTAACACGCCCGTTGAAAATGTTTGTTTCCAAATCAAATGTGGATGCAGAAGGGTGAGGATAGCATATCAAGTATAACAAAAATTTTCATAAAACCTTTGAAATACTCTATAGATTATATTAATTTATGTACGAATAAATTAATCACATTAATTTATTTATTAAAAACTCAATTAGGAATAATACATGGCGGCCGATTAGGATGATAACTTGAATTCTTTGACCTCGAACAATCCTTGCTCTAAAACCTTGTGTTTAGAAAACCAATGTCTTCCATGTCAATTCCTAAAATCTACGAATACGTGTGTGTGGGCACACTTGAGACAAAACGGGTTAGAATAAACATTCAAATTTTCACAAACACTAACGTATGCACGATGTTGAATTTTAGGAGAAAAATTTGTCCTCTCACTATACTAGAGAATTTGGCCACCACTCAAAAATAGGTCAAATTTTTTATTATTCTATTATTTATAGAGTAGAAGTCAAACTTTTAGAAGAAATCAAATCCCTATCTCCAAGATAAAGCTTGTTAATTATCTCCTATTTCAATTTGGAACAAAATCTCCCACTCCATTATCCTTAATGTGGCCGGCCATGTATGAGGATCCTCATCCCTGTGTAGCGTCAATTACAGATAGGGAAGAAAGAGAAAATCATCCTTTATCATGCAGTCCAATTTTGATTCAAATTCAAATTTCAATTTAAGTCAAACTTAAATTAATTTGAATTCTAAATTGAACAACTTATCAAATAAGTTTAAATGGATAAATCTAGACGTGTTCAAATTCAAATTTAAATAATCTCATTATTTAAATAATAATTAATTCTTAATTAATTATTTTTGAATGTTTAATTTTAAAATTCCGTAATTCTAAAATTTTCATTTTGCCCTTTGTGTCTTGTAGAATTACTAGGACGACGCGGGGACTAATGGACCTATAATCCCGAGCTCCAATAAAATTAATAATTAATTAAACACTTTAATTAATTAATTAATTCTATTAATTCTAATAGTTACTCGACTATATATTTAGAATTGCACTCTCAAAATTATAGACATTAATTACTTCTAAATTGTGAAGTGTCCATTTGATATAGTCACTGTATATAGATCAAGACACTTCGATTCACTTCGATCAAGACACTTCTAAACTGTGAAGTGTCAATAAAGGTGACGTAATTCGTAACCTCCTCTAGCTTGGACGTTTAACGGTCCATATACATGAAAATGTATTAGTTGAAGGGATTCTGTAGCACTTTCTCTTTTCACCGTGAAAGGCCTCTTGGTCATTTTACCTTCTAGACAATATTCACAGACCAGAAGCTCACCAACTTTTAGTTCGTGTAAAGGACCATCATTTATCAGTCTTTCAATCCTGTTTAGGTTAATATGACCAAGCCTAAGATGTCACAGATATGTGTTATTTTCGTGAGAAATCTTTTACTTTTTATTCTTAGGTTCAGCAATTTTGAACATTTCAGTATTAAACAGTGAGTTAGGATTGGTTTTATACAATATAAACTATCATCTAGACGTCCAGAACAAATATTTAAACCATTTCAAGAAATATGAACAAATTCATTATCAAAATAAACTTTAAATAATTGTTCGAATAACTTAGCTATAGAAATTAAATTTCTACGAATGTCTAGAATAAAATAAACATTGTTCAAAACTAAAAATTTATTTTCCCTAAAACGAAGTCTAACTTCTCTCACTGCTTTTACCGAAACTCTTACGCCATTGCCCACTTTCATCGTGTAGTCCCCATCGGCTAGCTCAGTGTAAGAACTAAGACTCTGTAAAGAAAAATAAACATGACTAATTGCTCCCGAATCAATTATCCAGGCCGAGGTATCACCCTCTGCTAAACATGTTTCAAGAACTAGTAAATCTGATTTACCTTGTTCCTTTTTCTTTTTCAGCTCCTCGAGATACTTGTTGCAGTTTCTCTTCCAGTGCCCTTCACCATTGCAGTGGAAACACTTTCTCTTGGGTTTCTGGTTAGAGCCTTTGGTCTTCTTAGGTTTCTTGTTCTTTCCCTTCTTCCCTTTGCCTTGGTTCTGGTTCTTCCTTTTGTTTTTACTAGATCCTCTTACAACAACAACATTTGCTTCTCCTCCCCTACTTTTGTTGGTGGATTTGAAGTTTTGCAAGTCATTCAAGAGTTCAATAAAGTTAGATCTTTTCTTGTTCATAACATAGTTGTTTATGAACTCATAAAAATCAAGGGATAGGCTCTCCAAGATGATGCCAACTTGGGTGGCTTCATCGATCCTGGCACCATTGAGCTATGCCTCATGGAGGTGATCAATCATGTTCAAAACATGTGCCTTGACCGAAATGCCTTTCTTCATCTTGTCGTTCATGAAAGCCTTGACAACATCTAAACGAGCATTCTCTAAAGGAGCTCCAAACATGGCTTCTAGAGACTCCATTTTCTCATAAGCGGTATTCATCTCCTCATGCTTCTTGCGAAGCACATAACTCATGTTGGCCAACATATAGCACGTTGCTTTATTATTGGCCTTAATCCAGCAATCATAAGGCTCCCGGGCGGTTTTAGATGTGTTAGCCGCGGGTTCTTGAGGACATATTTCTACTAGGACAAATTTATAGTCATCGCAGACTAATAGTACGTTCATGTTACTTTTCCACTTAGCGTAGTTATCACCATCCAGTTTTTCAGTCGCAAGTAGTGTGATTATAGGATTCGACATATTGCTAGAAATAAAATATAATATTCATCTAATCAATTTATGTGCATGAATATCAACGCATGTGAATTTTGACACAATTAAATATGATGCATGATGCACATGAAAATACATAAATCATGTTTTAATTTTAGGTGCCAACGATAATCCAATTAATAAGTACATTCAAAATATCTCATGTTTTCATATTTATCAACTATCATTATTTTTGGCCAAAAATATAATCAACAATTTGATCATATTTTTATAAGTGTAATTTATCATTTCAGATTCTACAGACTTAACTCCGGAGTGCCGCCGTATGGTAAGTCACATCGAAAATACATCCTTGAATCCTATCGCTAGGAAGTCAACCTTATTATTGATCCAAAAGAACACTTTCCGTAGGGAGTGCGGAATCAGTGCCGCCGCGAAGCCCCTTTCGAATCTCATGGTATTGAACTAACGAGAGAGACCAGTAGGTCGTATTGTCATACAACCCTCTCCCACTCATTATATGACAAATATGTATTTTATTTGAAAATCATCTCATGTTTTTTAAATCCTGATAAATAAACAATTTATTTTTTAGATATGTGAAATTCTAAAATTTAACTCTTAAATTCAATTTCACATGTAACATTATTTTGCAAATTAATTTTGTAACTTAAATCAATTTAATCATATTAAATCGATTTTAGCGCATAGTTTTTATTTTATTTTATCCTTTTAAAACTCTTTTAAATAAATAAAATAAATAATAATAAATGCGCGTGTATGCATGATATGTTATAAAACATATGAGTAGGCACACTATATCTATGTGGCATATTATATGCATGGACATATAATATATAATTATCAACATAAATTATAAATATATGCAATCGACTATTGAGATGGATTTGACCGAGTCCTATGGAAAATATAAATTACTACCAAATCGAATAAATAAATAATTACAATAATTATTTTCTTCCGTTATATTAACGGGTCTTCGATTCTTGAATTCTTCATTCTTTGGTTTTGTTCTTCGACTTCGGGTCAGAATCCACCTCTTTCGGGGCTCGAAACTCTTTTAGGTCCTAGGGCATGCAAAATGAGGGTTTCAAAAACTCTCGGGCTCAATCGGAGTCCACTGGCAGCATTGGTGCTCGCTGGTGCGCGTTTGGGCACGCACTGGTGGAGGGTCGCACGCGCTGGGCGTCTGCTGGCGCGCGTGCAGGGCTCTCTAGGCGCGCGCGGGGCAGTTTTTCGGGCTAGGTGTCCGGGGTTGCATGGGGCGATTTTTTGGGATTCTTTTAACTCAAAATCAAAATCCTAATCTACCCAAACCTTATAATTACAATAATTCTAACCCCAAATAAAATTACAAATAATTTCATTTGAACAAATTTAATACGATCCATGGAACCATATAATTAACGACCAAATCCACCATTTATACATTCATCAACATGAATTAATTATAAACATCCATAAATGCAAGTGCCTACCCATCACATACATACATAATTAAATATCACATATTTAATATATTACTTTTGATTATCACATAATCAAAGCATAAATTAATATCGTCTATGGACCGCTCTGATACCAATTGTTGGTTTCCGAATCAAATTCGGATGCGGAAGCGTAAGGATAGCGGATCAAGTATAACAAAAATTTTTCTAAAACCTTTGAAATACTCTATAGATTATATTAATTTATGCATGACTAAATTAATCAAATTTATTTATTTATTAAGAACTCAATTAGGAATAATACCTGACGGTTGATTAGGATGATAACTTGAGTTCTTTGATCTCAAACAATCATTGCTCTAAAGCCTTGTGTTTAGAAAACTAATGGCTTTCACGTTAATTCCTAGAATCCACAAAGACGTGTGTATGGGCACACCTGAGACAAAATGACTTAGAATAAACACTCAAATTTTCACAAACACCAACGCATGTACGATGTTGAATTTTTTGAGAAAAGTTTTTCCTCTCACTATACTAGAGAATTCGGCCACCACTCAAAAATAAGTCAAAAATTGTGTTTCACAATTTTTTATCATTCTATTATTTATATAATGGAAGTCAACCTTCTAGAAAGAATCTAATCTCTATCTCTAAGATAAAGCTTGTTAATTATCTCCTATTTGAATTTAGAACAAAATCTCCTACTCCATTATCCTTAATGTGGCCGGCCATGTATGAGGATCCTCATCCCTGTGTGGCGCCAATTACAGATAGAGAAGGAAGAGAAAATCATCCTTTATCATGCAGTCTAATTTTGATTCAAATTTAAATTCTAATTTAAGTCAAACTTAAATTAATTAGAATTCTAAATTGAACAACTTATCAAATAAGTTTAAATGGATAAATCTAGATGTGTTCAAATTCAAATTTAAATAATCTCATTATTTAAATAATAATTAATTCTTAATTAATTATTTTTGAGTGTTTAATTTTAGAATTTCATAATTTTAAAATTTTCATTTTGCCATTTGTGTCTTGTAGAATTATTAGGATGATGCGAGGACTAATGGACCTATAATCTCGAGTTCCAATAAAATTAATAATTAATTAAACACTTTAATTAATTGATTAATTCTATTAATTCTAATAGTTACTCCATTATAAACTTGGAATTGCACACTCAAAATTATAGACATTAATTACTTCTAAACTGTGAAATGTCCATTTGATATAGTCACTGCATATAGACCAATCCTCCATAAATAAAGCATAATTAGAGTTAGGTAAAATCCGTTAACCTCCATAATTATATCTTCATCCTTAAGTATCATTATTTCTCTAATGGATAGTGATTCATAAAACACATTCATGAACTAGAGCGCTCTTACTAATCCAAGTACTGAATCAACACTCAAGAGAATTATTTATCTGCTTCTTTTCTCAAGAATGAATGGATTCTATCTTGTACAATAACATTCATAGCTACCTACTTTATCATATCTCCAAAATACAAGGAATAGAATTCAGGGTCTCAGAATCCGTATTGAGTAAATTAAAAGACACAAATCCATAAATAGGAGTTTGTTAAGAACTCAGGATTAAGATCATTCTATATATAACCATCGGTAGACGCAATTAGAATTTCTATACTTAACGAAAATTATTAGAAATTCATATTGTGTATGTGTCATTGTTCCACATAATCTCATTATGCGTAATACACTTATTTAATATCTCACCATATTAACAATGTGGATAACACCATCCCATTCTAAATGGGAATGACATGTATTAGTAATGTTCTAATTAAAGATTATGAACTTTAATTAAATTTATTACGAACATCGCTTTTTGATTATTATCCTTAAACATTATCTTCTTGCATACAACACTTATATACAATGTTTAAGGTCACATAAATAATCACGAAATTTTCATTTGATACTCATAAAATATTCACAAATATATGCACATAAAATGATAAATAAACTCTTTTATTAAATAAATAATAAATATCTTATTACATCTTATGCTTCTAAGGCACCATTCTCAACATAAAAATCACCAAATGTTTGCCTACATGGACCACAACCACGGTGAAACTCAATCTCCTCGCGAAACCGTAGCAATCACCACTTGGATAGTCCTTGAGAGACACAGAGCACCATCTCTAGGGCCAGAGAACCGAAAGCAAGTCGTTTAGCGGCTGTGACTCCGACCAAAAAAAAAAAAGCATACTATGAAAAACTTCAAACCCTAACACACATGAGAGAGCGAATAGACAATGCAGACCTAGCAAATTCTTATACAGTATTTATAACTGAAGCTCGTAATTGAAGAAATGATTGCATTGTCAAAAAAAATCTTTTGTACAACATGCAAATTAAAGATAAGTTTAGATTTTAGAATGATGACTGCAATTAGAGAAAATCATAAAAAGATTTTAGGCCTCATTCGTTTCGCTAATTCGAGTTTAGAATTCGAGTTGAGATGTGATTGTATGTGAGAGCTTTTTACTGTAGCAAAAAAGTTAGATGTGATTGTTTATGAGAGCTTTTTACTGTAGCAAAACTCGAATTTTAAACTCGAATCAGCGAAACGAACGAGGCTTTAGGGCCCGTTCACTTCGCTGATTCGAGTTGAGATGTGATTTTGTGTGAGAGCTTTTTACTGTAGCAAAAAAGTTAGATGTGACTATTTCTGAGAGCTTTTTACTATAGCAAAACTCGAATTCTAAACTCGAATCGGCGAAATGAACGGGGCCTTAGTCTTGTTTAATTTATCAATTCGAGTTGAGATTTAATTTTATATTAAAATTTTTAACTGTAATAAAGATAGTTGAATGAGATTTTTAAAAATAATTTTGCTGACGTCACTGAATCATTGCACGTGCGGGGTATAAATAACGAGTGGCGTACTTGGCAAGCGGGGTTTTTTCTTTTGTTTTTTTTTTGTTTTTTTTTTTTTTGGTAATGCGTACTTGGCAAGTTGTAAGTCATAAACCACTGCCACGAAAACTGGGACACATCCGCCATCTCAAACATTTTCTCATTTTTCGTTTTCCCTCTCAAATACAGTTCTCCACCTTTCCCTTCTCCACTGGCCCATTTTTCCATTTCCCAATATTCCCTATTCTTCTTCCTTTCTAGGGTTTCCATTTTCCAATCTTCTCTCTCTCTCTCTCTCTCTAAAAATGGCGGCGGCGGCGTTGCTTACGGAAGGTGCGATGGCGAAGATGTGCAGCGACGAGTTCGCGAAGGAAGAGGGGTGGAAGCCGGTGGTGCAGGTGACAGACGTGAAGAAGATCCAAGCCGACAAGGAGAGGTACAGAGTTATCATCTCCGACGGCCGACACCAACTGCAAGGCATGATCAACCTTAGTCTCAACAATCTCATCAGGGAGGGCAAGCTCCAGTCCGGCTCCATCATCCGATTGACTGATTTCGTCTGCTCTCCTGTCCAAACCCGGCAGTACGCTTCTCCTTTTCTCTTCTTCTCTTTCTTTGCATCCGATTCATTGTATTGCGTTTTTTTTTTTTCAATTGTTATACTCGTTTTAGGTTTTTCAATTTTGGGAGTTTTAGGGTTTTTTCTTTTTTTGTTAAATTAAGAAGAATGTCCGTCTCTTCTTTAAGAATCAATAATTTACTTGATTGAACGTTGAATTCGTGATGTCGGAAAATCAATCAATAGTAATAAAAAATGAATCAATAATTTACTTGATTGAACGTTGAATTCGTGATGTCGGAAAATCAATCAATAGTTATAAAAAATCAATCAATAATTTACTTGATTGAACGTTGAATTCGTGATGTCGGAAAATCAATCAATAGTTATCAAAAATCAATCAACGATTTAGAAAAGTCCTTTTTTTTTTTTGGAAAAATGGACATTTATTTTTTTATTTAGCTGAATTAAGGTCATTAAAAAAGGCAGTCTCTCTCTCTCTCTCTCTGGTTTTGTGGGAAAAAAAAACTCATAGTAAGATAAATCTCAGGAAGTGGATAAAGGGGATTTGCAATAACACAGAAATTAAACTCATAGGGTATTTGTTGCTGGTTAAAGGAAGTGATTATAACATTTTTGAGATGAGTTACCATGCTCTTTAAAATTTCATCTTTTTGATGGTGGCAGCTCGTGTCCACTTCCTTAATTCCGCTTATTTTTGTTTGGTATGTATTGCATTACAATAACATAATTCCACTTATTTTTGTTCTGTATGTATTGCATTTCAGTTATTGTAATTTGTAATTATTGAGCTACTATGACATGTTAATTTTGTTTTCTTTTTCGCAAGATATGCTGATTACATTTACTGTTAACAGGGTGGTTGTTATAGTTAACCTAGAGTTGATACGTGAAACATGTGAGATAATTGGTCAGCCTGTAACTGCACCAAAGGCAGGGACTTCACCGTTCTCTGGATCTGTAAATGGAAATTCCCAACCTGTGGGTGGCAGTACACCTTCTGCGGATGCAGCTAATGAAGCTGCAGTTGGGATGTCTGGAATACACCCTGGAGTGAATAGACCACATGGTAGTACTTATTCCAGTAATTTAAGCTATGGATCAGCAAATACAACTTCCACGTTTCCCAAGTCAGTTAGCGGGTCATACAACTACACAGGAACTGCAAATCCAGCTCCAGTTAGTGGGTCATATGGAAATCAGAACTTAGGTTTCCGCAACTCTAGACCCGAGGTTTCAAGGCCACCTCCAAATTCTTATGGCCGCACACCTCAGCCAGCATATCAACAGCCACCTCCAATGTATGGTAACAGAGGACCAGTAGTGAAAACTGAAGCTTCTGCAAGGATAATACCAATTGCTGCACTCAATCCCTACCAGGGCAGATGGACAATCAAAGCTAGAGTGACAGCAAAGGGGGATCTTAGGCACTACAACAATCCTCGGGGTGAAGGGAAGGTATTCTCTTTTGATCTGCTTGATTCTGAGGGTGGAGAAATACGGGCAACATGCTTTAATGCTGTGGCTGATCAGTTTTACAGCCAGATTGAAGTTGATAAAATTTATATGATATCAAGGGGTAGTTTGAAACCAGCTCGAAAGAATTTTAACCATCTTCGTAATGATCAGGAGATTTTTCTGGAGAGCACATCAGTAATACAGCCATGTTTTGAGGATGATAACTCGATTCCACATCAGCAATTTCATTTCTGTCCCATAACTGATGTTGAGGGCATGGAGAACAACGGTGTTATTGATTTAATTGGCATTGTCTCATATATTAGTCCAGCGGGTTCCATAATGAGAAAAAATGGTACAGAGACACAGAAGAGGACGCTCCAGCTGAGAGACATGTCTGGCTGCAGTGTTGAATTTTCTCTCTGGGGAAGTTTTTGCAATGAAGAAGGGCAAACGCTGCAAAATATGTGTGATTCAGGAGTATTCCCTGTTCTGGCTGTGAAATCTGGTAGAATCAATGATTTCAATGGTAAATCAGTAGGTACAATTTCTTCAAGTCAGCTACTCATAGAGCCAGATTTTCCTGAGGCTCGCAAGCTGAAAGAATGGTTTGCCACAATAGGGAGGAATACACCATCTGTTTCTATTTCCAAGGAAACAGGAAGTGTAGGCAAAGCAGATATCCGAAAGACCATATCCCAAATCAAAGATGAGAAGCTGGGGACTTCTGACAAACCAGATTGGATAACAGTTTGTGCAACAATTACATTCATTAAGGTCGATAATTTCTGCTACACAGCATGCCCAGAAAAGATTGGAGATCGACAATGCAACAAAAAGGTCACAAATAATGGAGATGGGAAATGGCGGTGTGATAGATGTGATAAGTCAGTTGAAGAATGTGAATACCGCTATATACTCCAGTTACAGATACAAGACCATACTGGCTTGACGTGGGTAACTGCATTTCAGGAGGGTGGTGAGGAAATAATGGGCGTCTCTGCTAAAAGCTTGTATTACTTGAAATATGAAGAACATGATGATGAGAAATTTGCTGAAATAATTCGAAAGGTTCTATTTACCAAATTCATATTCAAGTTGAAAGTAAAGGAGGAAACATATAGTGATGAACAACGAGTGAAGTCGACCGTGGTCAAAGCAGACAAGGTGAGTTACTCATCTGAGTCCAGATTTCTTCTGGATTTGATGGAAAAATTGAGAAGAGAAGATTCTGGCTCTGCTTCAAAGGTTGAAAGTACCATTTCCAACCATGGAATTGATACTCCTGGAGTCACCAACATTGCAAATAGACAACAACCTACACCAGTTGATTTCGGTAACACTGCCAATGCTGGCAGAGACTTTGGCGCCCCAGCAAATCGAGTGGGGCAGTACGGAAATCAGTATAGTGGCTCTAGGTTTTCTGCAACTGCCTCTTCTGGCATGCATATGAGCTGCAATAGTTGTGGGGCTACTGGCCATAGCTCTATGAACTGCCCGAGTATAGTGAATAGTCCAGGACAGTCCCACGGAGGAATCTATGACAATAGGGCATTTTCTGGTCCAAATGCTGGTAATGCCTCCGGAGAATGTTTTAAATGCCATCAACCTGGGCATTGGGCAAGAGACTGCCCGAGTACAGTGAATAGTCCAGGACAGTCCCATGGAGGAATCTATGACAATAGGGCATTTTCTGGTCCGAATGCTGGTAATGCCTCCGGAGAGTGTTTTAAATGCCATCAACCTGGGCATTGGGCAAGAGACTGTCCAGGGTCGAGTGATATTCCTCCATCTTACGGAAGCAGTGGTGTTGTCCCCGGGAGATATGGAGGTGCAAGACAACAAGTCGGTGGCTATTGAGGTCAGTTGAAAAGAACATTGTATAAACGGATACATAATTCCCCTACATCAGTGTTAGATATTTAGTTGCTCTTTTGAAGTCAAGGTTGCTGAGTTTCCCTTCTTGGGAAATACGACCTGTTTTCCTCTTGCAATGTAGGTTGGAAACTTTTGATGCAGGTTTTGCCTACGGATTTAGGCTTTTGGGAGTACAGTAGAGTATTGCGACTGGTTTTCTTAACCGTGTAATACGTGGTTTCCGGGTTTTTTTGTATCTAAGTTTGTGGTTAAGTTAAATGCAATCGTTCATGTTCATTTGTTTCTGTTGGAAAAGCCTCGTGCTTTTGAATGGTATTTCCCTAGCCAGGGAATTCGTTTGTTTTTATCGTTTCTACATATGTACACTGAACGGTTCACCGACCTCCATTTCTTATGATTAGGACAGTAACAAAACTCCTGTTTTTGCAATTTATTATTTCTTCATTCATTAAATTTTGAATTGGGAGTGTTAATAGGTTTATATATGTTGCACATGTATATGTAGACAAAGTTGGCTGGACAATCCGACTCTGACTGCAAAGTTGCATATTACCTATGGTGACAAATTGACCAGATGGGGTTCTTAATATGAAATTGGAGGCATTTGTTTGTTAGTTTGATTAGGTTTCGGGAAAAAAAAAACAAAAAACAAAAGGGTAATCAGTCCACTTATTTTTTTGAGATCACTTGGTCTTTAATCTCAATTTCGAACTCTTTGTTTAGTTGCAAATCTGGTCAAATTGATAATGGCCTTCTAATTTCGAACGCAAAGAGTAGGTCATGAGAAAATGATGTACCTTTCATCGAAGAGTAGCACCGCTTACTTCTAGTTTAACAGCAAATGTAGCAGACACGGCTTTCCATTTAGTCAAACAATGAAGAGAAACTTTTATAACAAACTATGCTGAATTTTTCCAAGAAAACAATCACTCCATTTGTCGATACCTATACGAAACCGAGAAACAACCACGATATGAAATGCAAGTACAAACATACAGAACTCCGCATTCGTTGTTCATGTGAGTTTCAAGCAGATGCATTCTTCTATTCCCATGGAAAGGAAACACAAATCAAAGAATGCCAACTTATTTCCCGAAACACAAATGCATTTCAGGCTAAATACATCGTATAGTATAATAAGCGCAATAAGCGCGTAGTTCATTAAGTATTAGCAAATGGCAAATCTTTGAGGTTCAGAACCCCATTTACTATGAATACTTTCCCACTGCATTTTATTTATTATCTCCTTATGGCTAAGGAATGACTTCAAAAACACACATTTGCTGATGAAGTTGGCCCAGAGCCCTTGAGAGGAAGTGGGTTGAGCATCATCCCTTCTGCACCACAATGAGTACCTGTAACACCATCAACCTGGGTTGCACTATAGCCTGCGATGGCACCAACACTCGCTATCTGCGATGTTCCTCGTCCTCTCTCAGCCACCGTCACACCATTGACCTGGCCTGGGATGGCACCAGCAGTTGCAATCTGCATAGTTGACCCTCCCCTCTCAGCCACTTGCTTCAGCCGGAACCGCTCAGCTCTTGAACCAATGACCTGGCCTAGGACGGACGCTGCAATTGTCAACGCCATAGCTGTTTTAGGCATTAAGACGGACTTCCGAAGCATGGCTATGAAGGGAACGGCCGCGTGCACCGCCGTAAACCATGAGAGAGAGAACTTCGTGGTGTGCTCCCTCCACACACCTAAGGGCACGTTAACTGCCATACCCAAGGCTGCAATGACGAGCATTTTTGCAGGTAGTGGCTGAGGGCGTAAGGACTTGACGAAGGCAGTCCGAGCAAGAGCTGCCCTTGCAGCAACAACCGCAGGGGGGCATTTAAGCTTCATACCAGGTGGTGGCTGAATTGCTTTTGCAACAAGTGGGAGAACATGGCTCACAGCTCGGTAAGACTTCGCAATTGGGCAGTTTCCTGATTTTAACCATTCATTTCCAAGCGCCTCATGCTTTGATGAATTTCCTTCCTATAATGATTGAAACGAAAAACCAGTGTAAGAGAAGATTTCTACAACATCAATAATTTACTTCTAGACCTAAGGATATGAGAAGTGTTCTATAACATCATCAATAACTTCTAAACCTAAGGGAGGCAATTCTAGGAGTACGCTAACTACTGGCTCAGTAAGTTATGCAAATAGAGACCATTTACTCAATTATCTGATAACAAATCCAAAGACTGTTTGCAGATGCCACTTATCACATATGATTTGCTTTGCCTCTCCAAACTCACTCCCATTACCCAAAAATGAGAGGTTCACAGAATATATATATATATATATATATGTTGTGTGTATGGTCATACTTACTGGTGAAGAAGAGGAATTCTTCTTGCTAGATGATTCAGACTTCTTCTGTTTCTTCCATTTGTCAGACAATGGACCAAAACTGAAAGGCCCTCCAGGTCCAAACGACGACAAACTAATGGTAGCAGCTTTTGCTGCTAAAGGGTTGAAATATGGTGCGGGCTCAAAATAGGGGTTGTCGCTAGGAACATAAGACGTCCCAGACAGCGGGACAATCCCATCCTTCCCATGAAAAACTTTAAATGCCATATCAAAACTAGGACCATCCTCAAATATTGGACCTTTGGCTCCCTGCATCAGAAAAGAGAGAAATGTAATAAAAATATAATAAAGTTATTTAGTTTGGAAAAAAAAAAATGGTGAAAATGAGCATGTATGACATAGAACTTAGAAGAGATAACTAACAGGTATGACAGGAAGCGGGAGGTGAACTGAGGAAAAGGAAAAGCAGGTGGGTTTGTTGATGTTCCTCAAAAATGGACATCTCTGAATGTCCTTCACATCAAAGGGGCACTCAGATGCGTCTTCTTTTATTCCTTTGAAAAGCTGGTCCATTGTTTCGTCTACTCAAGGAAACTTACCTAAAGAAAACCAAAAATGGGAAACTGAATTACAAACTTCAAGAAGAAAACAAAAACACAAAAAACAAAAAACAAACTATGATTGAAAATATGTTCTGGATGCTAAACATATTAGTATATTATGACTATTCAGGCACACACACACAACCATCCTTGGCATAAAGTTTCAGTGGAATAACTACAACAAATCAATTGCATATTTTGGTGCATATCTTTGGCATTGGAAACATTTTCTTTGTCATTAGGACTACGTTTGACCAACATTAAAGACCAAAAATCTGCGATAAGAAATTCAAAATTGAATTCATCAAAAACACCCGGAAATATGAAAATGCCAACGAAAAATTTCAGACAAATCAGACTCCTATGCAAATTATAGAAAAAAAAATCAACAACAATTCCTCGCAAATATCACGACGGATTGTTGTAAATTGTCCGAAACATTTCAATTATAAACCTATAAAATTCACTTCTTTTACAGTTATCTGAGGTCGAAATCATGCCAATCCAAAGAGAAATTAAATAAAATACAATAAAGCTAGAAGAAAATGAAAGAAGGAAATTGTTGGAGGTGTTTGGAAGGAGAGAAAGTACCCGAGAATCGACCAGAAGATCCCCAACTTGGTAGGGGGAGAGAGAGAGAGAGAGAGAACAGGAAAAGACGTGTGGATGACACGGACACGTACACAACCACCGTATGGAGCCGGCCCAGAAGTCTTGCAATATGCGGAGCAGGTATATATCACGTGGCTTGCCTTTTATTTATTTATTTATTGGGTAAGAATTTGTCTTTTCCCTTGAGAATAACTCCAAACGAGTGTTTCAAATGGTAGAATTTTTTCATCGTTTTTATTAAAAAAAAATGAAAAATGAGTTTTTTAATATATGTACATATATTATTGGCTAGAGTTTTATCACTTTTTAACACTCATATAATTTTAACTAAATTTAACGTTAAAAAAGCTCTTAAAAGGAGGAGTAGGTAACTCATAGCTTCGATGATCAAAGAGAAGGTTCGGGAGATAGCAGGTTTTAGAGAGGATAGAAGAGAGAGAGAAAGAGGGGAATTGTGAAAGTAGAGTGAGAATAAGTGTGAGAGAAAGGAATTGTGAAAGAGGAGTAGAGGGAGAATGAGTGTGATGGGAGAAAAGAATCAATTAGGGGGAAAAAATATATACCTAAACTCATAATCAACCAAGGATAAAAAAGGAAAATTATAAATCTTAAATAAAAAATTCTAATTTAATTTATTAAATACTAAGATAAATTACACAGTTTCTTTCCGAACTATAAGTTTTGTTACAAAATGTCTTCAAACTTTAATTTTAATTTTTTTTTCTTCCTAAATTCAATAACTCTTGCAAAATTTCCTCATTTATTAAATTTCTTACATTATTGTTGTTGGCCTTTATTTATGAACCCCAAATGTCATTAGGTCAAGCAAATTAAGGAAAAAGTTAAGTATCATAAAAAAATTATAACCCATGCTGCGTAATTACACTTTCATGTGATTGCATGTGGAGGAGGTAACAGAGTAATTATTTACTAAATTATTTAAACGACACTTATTATTTGTGCAATACATATTATTTATGTTAAAAATCTTAATATAAGGAATTCTTTTTTTTTAATTTTTACATTTTATATGATATTTTCCATTAAGACTTTACTAAAGGAAAAAATTTGCAAGAACTATTGAAGTTCAAGGAAAAAAACTACAACTAAAGTTCGGAGACCATTTTGTGACAATGCCTATAGTTCACGGGGCAATAGTGTAATTTGTATTTACTATTTACTTCCAAAAGTTGAAAAAAATATGTTATACAATAAATTTACATAAGGATAATAGGTTATTTAGGGATTTGAACTCTTTAACTTATGGTGGAAATTGTGAAATTACCGCTAGGTTATGCCTACAACTATTGAGTAATAAGTTATTTAATTAATTTAAATAGTTTGTATTTGTCTTATAATTATAAAATAAAATACAAACTATTTAAATTACATAATCTGGCATCCTTGCAAGTTATTGAGTATTTCTTCACCAGTTTGGCCAAGTCCATAGTTCACGCAAAGGCCCAACAAGTTTGCAACCAAGCCCACTAAGTCTTATAACGATTAGGGAAATGAGACAAATATCTCTTAAAATATTTGGGTTTAGATTTTTATCTCTTACTGTTAATTAATATTCTTTTTAGTCAAATAACTATATTACTCAAAAGAATATTAATTAAGAGTAATAGGTAAAACTCTAGACTCACACACTCTAAAGACAAGTTTAGTAATTTTCTCTGATGACTATAATACCATATGTCATGTGGACTCCGAGACTACTGAAAGGCAAGACAAATGACAGATCAGAAGAAATCAAAAATGAGAAAATGAGTCTTGCTAAGAAAGTTATATTTGTAATTCAAATCCATATATTAAGAGATATTTTAGGGATGATTCTCACATACTTAAAAGGGATAAATCCATAAAATAAAATATAAAAAAAATACTCCATCCCCCACATAAATAGACATAACTCTCAATTTGAAGGATGAACCATTCTAAATATTCTTGTGTTCATTTAATATTATGTATTTAATTCTATTTTGTTCTACATTAATTTTGTTCATTAATTTCTTGATGAAGTAAGTTATAAGATTTTTTTGAAAATTCTTGTTGACGAATTTTTATCGTCAACAGAGTTTTATTTCTGATTTTATATGCAAAGTTGTCTCCACAACCTAAAAGATCATTCTGCATAAAAGTTTCAAGGGTTTTTGAAATTAAAAAGAAGATGAATTTTACGCTTATAAGAAACTACATAAACTAGATTCTTTACCTCGTCTTGTGAAAAAAAGTATTTAAAAAGCATGACAGATATGCTCAACACCATTTGAGGAAATTTTGTAGAAGCGCAAGCTTAAGACATATGGCCAAATTCGTCAAATCATACCGTCTATCTGTGATCACAAGTTTAAGTACTAGTTTGGATAATTGGATTCACACTTGCTTATTTTTTTGCCTTTTATATGTAGCCCAACCATTTCATGTTTTTAGTTGCAATGATAACTTAATTAACTTTTTTCTGCTTTAATTATCAGCTAAATGATTTAGTTATTTTAGAGAATGCATTTTCTAACCAAATATAATTAATAAAAAAAGACTAGTTATTTCATTTTTTTTATTATTTTATTCTTTCAAACAATAATAAATGCATGAGTACTTTTTTAAAATTCAATAAAGTTATTTATATTTTAAATTTAATAAATATTAAATTACATATTTAGTTAAAATATAGAGTATAATTAGAGTGACTTACTCAAATGTATCTAAAATTTTGAGAGTTCTTAGGGTGGAATTTCTAACACATCCTCAGTCCTCAATATTGATTATATAATTCGTTGCAATATCCTTTCCATGACTTACTATATGTATTTACAAGATCAAAAAACAAGAAGTTCTTAAAACACAATTAATATATAGTACCGAAAAATAAAGGTCTCGTTTCTTTCACCGATTCGAATTTTTAGTTTTAAATTTGTACAATTAAAAGTTCTCATAAAATGTCACATCTAACTTTTTCTACTACAATTAAAATCTCTCAAAAAATATCTCATATCAACTCAAATTAAAAACTCGAATTTGCAATTCATCATGGAATGTCTTCCAAGAAAAGAGTGCCTTCTAGGGAGGAACACGAATTTTTAGGGACGGATCCAGGAATTTTTTTTTAATGTAGCACAAATAAATATAAATTTTGAATTAAAACGATCACTTCATAAGAATAATAATAATTACATTCTTTTAGAGACTTACTAGTATGTTACCCGCGCGTTGCAGCGGGTAATAACTATGAGTTTATATAAGAAGTTGGTAGTTTTTATTGTATAAAATTAATTTATGTACAGATATTTATGTGAGCTTGTCAATATAGCATTGTCATAAGTACTTTTTACAATGCATTTGTGCCTTTTCTTTTGCTTTTTTTGCTTCGGGTTTTAGCTGCAAAATGAAAATTTTGGAGGAATTAGTATTGTTATTGAGAATGCTAAAAATGTTATGTATATGTTATATAAATTAACTTATTTAGAGGTAGTTGTATTACCTAGTTTTTTGAAGTTTTGTGGAAGGTTTGGCTTGTTTTGATTGAGACTTGAGATCATAAAAGTTTGTGTAGTTATATATTTAAAATTATAGATGTCGTTTTTTGTTAATGGATAATGTAAAATAGTGAATACATCTTACCTTGTGGTTGCTTTTTTTGGATCTGGTGCGAATTGATCTATTGGTTTTGTGCATTTAATCTGTACCTGCAAAATGTATGATAATAATTTATTGTTATAATAAGCTATTTATTGTAAGCAATTAAAGTGAGTAAATTTTAGCAAAAGTATATTTATGATGTTAATTACCATGGAGATGACGTTGTTTTTATATGTCCATGACTATCACACCACCAACCAATGTTTGATTGCTTTAGTTGTCGTAATATATGGGGTAAGAGTTATAGTACCAACCTTGATCTGTTGAGAATTCAGTTATTGTTGCTCGTATTGTAAATTTTGCACCCTGTATGAATGATGAAAAGTTATCAGTTTCAATAGTATAAGTAAAGGAAAAAAACATGAAAACATAATCTAGTGTGAACTTGATTACTTTGTTGATCCAGCATTTTTAGCTCATGATTGTTTTTCTGTTTTCCATTTTTTGTTCTTCGATTGATTGTGTTGACTGCATTGATGTTGTTGAGAACTCAATTTGTTGACTTTGGCGAGAAAATCTGTACATTGAACGAGAACAATAAGCAGGAAAGAAAACAATAGAAGATGAATCTTCATATTCGAGTTGAAAGAAAATGACAAAAAAAGCTTAAGCCCACAATAATAAAAGTAGTAAAATATAAAGGACAGAAATCTTCAATGAAATTATCAACTAGGAAAAGACTGCAAAGCTTTGTCTAAAATAAGGGACAAAGAAAGAAAGCAAAAAAAATAACACAGTAGAGGGAAAAAGGAAAAAAATACAATAATTCAAAGTGAAGGTTTAAAAGATGGAGGAAAAGTGTCATAATAAAGAATATGAAATGAAAAGCACAGGTAAACAGAATGCACCAAAATGAAGGAATTAAGTAAGCAATGAATTTTGAAATTTCATTCAAATGAAAATGGCCAAAAAAGATTAAACTCATAGCAATGGAAGCAATGAAATATAAAGGCGAGAAATCTAAGGGAAAAGTGTAGAGCAGAAAAAACATGCAAAAATTTATTGTAAAATAAGGGATAGAATGAGGGAAAAAATGAGTTGGATAATTGAAAATGAGGCTTTGAAACAGCAAAAAAAGCTGCAATCATGAGAGATATCAAGTAATCAATCAATTTTGAGATTTTATTTTGATCAAAACGAACAAAGAAGTCCAAACTGACAATAATGGAAGCAATGAAAGATAGAGGAGAAAAATTTCCAGCAAAATGATAGAGCAGGAAAAAGGTCCTAAATTTTTTTGTAAAATAAGAGAGAAAAAGAGAGGAAAAAGCATGAGGATAATTCAAAGTAAAGCTTTAAAACAGACAGAAAAAAGTGCAAGAATCAGAAATATTAAGTGAAAATGGCAATGAAAGAAAAATTCAGTAACATAAACAAAAATATAGTTTTAGTAAAGAAGAGATAAAAGATGATAGAATAAAGATTTTAGTAAAGAAGCATAAGGAAAATCAAAATTCAAATAAGAAGGATACATTCACAGCAATTCTTAGACAAATCATATAAAACTTAATATGTCAAAATGAATTAGAGTTATCATTGCCACAATAAAAAGAGAATGGGACCGAAAGATGTGAACCGAAAAAGAAAGGGAAAAAAGAGATTAAATGTAGTAATAGAAATAGGAAAGTAATGTAGTAATGAAAATAGAGAAGTAATACTTATGTAGATAAGTTTTGAATGGAATGAGTATCTTATGAAAAAAAGAAGATCAGAATAGCCAACAAAAGAACAAAATAGTGTGGTTAATCTTTTTTAGTTAAAAACTTGGACAAAATAAGAATGGAAGAAAGGACAAATTTAAAAACATCCTAAAAGTCACTATAACCACTGTTCTTTCATTAAGAAAGCAGTTAGAAACAATATATATGAAGTGGAGATACGTATATAGATGTCATCAAAGAGAAAGCCAAACCAACAATGAATGCCAGTAAAATTTAGTAATGAATAAGAGACAGGAAAGAAAGAAGGAAAGAGAAAAAAATTTATGAACAAAAGTTGTAAAACACATATATCACATATGAATATCGCTAAAGGGAGTCAATATATCCAATATAAGGAAGAGATATTAAGAATTATGGATAACAGTTATGAATAGTAACTCAAATGCTATAAATATTCCTTTGAACGCGATATCTGGATCAACTAAATACAAACAAAGGAAAAGAAACAATACCAAAATATCAAAAGAAAGTAAAAATGATTGATAATAAAGTAAAGCATTAAATAATTAAGGCTAGAATACAGAAGACAATAAAGTGCAAACAAAATAAACAAAGATATACATAATATATCCATATGCAACAGTAGTTTTTGTAAATAAATAAAAAGATAGTACTAACATATACTAATAACATAATAAGATCACCTGCAAACAAAAATTAAGAAAGTAAAACAATATACGCATTAATAAAACTACAGGAAATGAATATATTCAACATCAGAAACACATATTAAAGATTTGTGGGCAAGAATCATTAATAATACCTGGTACGCTATAAATACTTCTTTGGGTATGAAATGTCAGCCAAGTAAATGAGAAGAAAGAAAAGGCAATGATGTAGAAATTACAGGATAAAACAATAAAAGATGGATAATGAAGTAGAGCAATAAATGACCGAGGATGGAGTGAAGAAGAAAAAGAGTAAAGTGCAGGGGAAACAAACAGGAAAGTGCAAAATAGAGTCATACACAGAACCGGTTTTTATAAATGAAAAGGAGGAAAACAATTAGCAAAAGTACATATCCTATAAAAAGCCTCACACGTAAGAATAGAGCAGTAGTTTCCAGGGGATATAAAATAATATTGGTTAATCAAATGATAAGAGCAGTCCATTAAGGCATTGAAGAAAATAAAAGAAGGAAATAAAGATTAAATGGTAATCACCTGAGAAGAAGAAAAAAGCAACAAAAAAAAAAGCAGGGGAAAAAATGATAGAACAATTTTTTTCTGCCACATATTAAATGTATCTGAGACAATAGAGCAAAAAATTATGAATCCATTTAATACCTCAGCAACAAAATGAGGGTAGGCCATCGAGTTAAGCAGACAAAGTACTATCTTAAATAATACAGACGAGTAAATTAATAAATGCAAAAGGAGATATGCAAAATGATCGATACACTGCATGGAATGAAGGAGGAAACAAAGAAAAATATGTATATATTGTCGGTAAAAGTTAAAGAAAGCAACCACCGAATGAAAAAATCAGTAAACATGCAACGAAATTTAGTTCAAGCGGGAACCACAAAAGATAGTTATGAAAAACATAGGAAAAAAAAATACTATAAGCAAGAAAAGAAAAAGAACATAAAACATGCACTTCAGTAAGGGGACGAAGGAAACCAAACCAGGATCGTGAATCAGCCCAATAAAGAATGAGCTAAGAACAGTGCAAAAGCCCTGCATCAAAACCAGATTGGACAGAAAAAAGTTCCATCAAAACCGTAAAAAACTAATCACCAATGAAGAACCAAGCAATAGAGAAGCAAGAACAAACAAAAGGCCCTAATTTTGAGGAAAATAAAATGAAACACTGAAAAAAAGGGCTAAGGATTTAAGAAAAAAATCCCACAGCAAAGTCCCAAAGAAAGCCAAAGAATGAAATATCCAACAACCCAAAACAAAGAACAAAAGCTAATCAGCAATGAATAACGAAGCAGTAGAGAAGCAAGAACAAACAAAAGGTCCTAATTTTGACAAAAATCAAATAAAACACTGAAAAAGAGGGCTAAGGGTTTAAGAACAAACCGATTATGATAAAAAAACCTATGAAATCAACACATTTCTACGCTGAATATGAGCTCCGCAGATTTTCATGCTGAATGTATTTAAAAAATCGAAAGACAACATTTCTGAAATGCCCCTGCAAGAAAAAAACGCAAAGAAAAATTAGATAAAAAAACTCTAAATTACAATCAACATTTACAAAAATTAACCAAAGAAAATTAGTATAAAGAAGATTTTAATAAATAAATACATATAATAAAGGAGATTAACTCTAAATATCGAAACCCTAAATCATCAAAGAAGAAAGAAATCGAAAGGAAAAAATTAAAGCAAAAATCAAAACATCATATTAGTGCGAGAATAAACAAAACATCCAGAAAGGAAGAGAACATAAGGAGAACAAAACATCATAACCCAAAACCGGAAAACATCAAGACGAAGAGAAGAAAAGGTAGAAGAAAAAAATTTTGCAAAACAAATAAAAAACAAACAAAGTAAGAAACGAAATACCATATTAGTACGGAGAAAAAGAAAGCAACAAAACCCACATAGACAGAAGAAAGAGTAGAGAGCGGCGGAAATTAAACAATCAAATGAAAAAGTAACAAAGGGTGCAGCAAACGGAAGGAAGAAAAATTGCTCCAGAAACGAAGAAAAAAAAATAAAGATGTAGAAGGCTGTAGAAGGTTGTAGAAGGCAGCAAACGAAAAAAAATAACACTCAATCTGAGTGTAAATGACCAAAACGGTCAGAGCAAGCAAAAACAAAAAAGCTAAACTAAAGGGCAATATAGTAAATTTACACTCAAAAGGACATAACGGGAATAAAAAAATTCATCAGAAGAAAAAAGTAAAGGTAAAACGGAAAAGACCCTGTTCATTGCACTGTAACATGAACAGTGAATCCCGTCATCTCCTTTAGTATATGTATAATATATATATATATATATTGGATTGTAGTTTGATGTATCAAATATTATAAATATACTAGGGCCCCGTTCTTTTCGCTGATTCGACTTTTGCTACAGTAAAAAGCTCTCAAAAACAGTCACATCTAACTTTTTTGCTACAGTAAAAAGCTTTCACACAACATTACATCTCAACTCGAATTAATGAACCGAATGGGCCCGGAGAGCTCGAGGTACTGTTCCTTCTACAGTAAAATGACGATTTTACCCTCGATTTATAGCTCTCTTCTTCATCTGGTGCAGGGTCATTTTGGTCTTTAGGTTTTGTTGTTGTTTGCTTTGCCTTTGGCGTGTGGTTTTTGGTCATTTCTCGGTTGGTGGAGCCCTAAGCCTTCTTTCCCCCTTCGATCTTCTCTCCCTTGTCCTCTTTTGGTGGCCGCCGTAGATCCCTCATTCGATCATCTTTTGCCCCTTCGATCTTCTTTCCCTTGTCCTCTTTCGCTTGCTGTTTGATTTCCTTTGCCTTTATCCTCTGATTTTGGGGGCAGCCTTGGAATTTTATCGTTGCTTTCTCTGTCCTGCTTGGGCATTTTTGTTTGCGGTTTTGGTGTGATTTTTTACTGTGGTTTTGCCGGATCAATCTTTGATTCATGTGGGTGTTGGCACGAGCATGTTGGGTTTTCCTCGGTTACTTATGTGCTCGCTTGATTTATGGTTTTGGGTTCAATTTTTGTCCGTCTTTGGGGCACTGCATGTTCAGTCATTTTTTGTCATTGTCTTTCTCCTTTGATTTTGGGGGAAATTTTGGAATTTTATCCATTCTTTCTTCGACATTTTTCTGCCATTTTTTTTGTGGCTTGCTTTTGTGTCTCATTTATTTTGTTTTTTTTAATGCTCACTAAAGTTGGATTTGGGTTTTGGTGCATGCTTCTTCGGTTTTCCTGGATTGCTTCTAGGCTCGTTTCATTCACGGTTTTGGTTTGGGTTTTTATCTGTTCTTGAGTGACTAGATGCTTGGCCTTTTTTTTTTTGCCTGGTTTTAATGTTTACTTACATGATTCTCTTCGTTATTTGCTTTTGTGATTCATCTGTTTGGATTTGTTTTGTGTTTTTTAAGACTGAAACCAATTTCTAATTGACTGGCATGTACGGTTCTTGAGAAATTCCTTTACAATTGTTTGTTATTGTCCTTAATTGGTCCTTCTGTTCACAGAAGCATTCTTATCTGCGTGGTTCCATGTTTTTTCCAGTTAATCTTGATTTTGTGTGCCTGCATTTATTGAGGTGATGATTTGTGGAGTATATGGTGTTGACTTATCTTGCCACGTTGATGACTTATGCTCACTTTGCTGCAGAGGTATTTAATGAATCGTTGATTTTTGTTCTATTTTCTAAAACAGGTAAAGAATTTGGCCAAAAAATGTACTCCCAGCTTTTGCTCTTTTCCTTTCTTATTTTTCTTCCTCCGGGGTAATTGTTATATTTATGTTTTAAATACGTGTCTTTGTCCTTTTCCGTATTGCCAGTAATGCGTTGTTTTTTATTATCTAATTTAGAAATTTTAACTTCTGGTTTTTTCCTCACCGACTTTGGGCTCTTACGTGGGATTTTGTTATAGGCTGCTCATTAGTTCTCTGTCTCTGTATTTAAGAATGTGCCTGCACATGGATTTATCATGCATGCCCCTATTTCTTTCCCTTGCATCTGCTGTTTTTGCTTCCTTATTTCACCTTCAATCATTTACTGCTCCACTTCATTCTCCACTATTTATTTTTTGATCCTTTTATCCTTGTATCTTTTGCTCACAGTATTTATAGTGTTCCAGGTACTGTTGAGGGTTCCTATCCATAGCTTGCTCATTTATGCTGTTGATATTGAATGCACTGGTTTGTTGTGGGGCTATTAATGTCTATTGTTTGTGTTTTATCACATGTCCTTTTTTTCCTCTGTATTTGCTTAGTATATCATATTTACGTGTTGACTTGCTGCTTTATTATATGTCTTGGTTTTCCTCTGTATTTGCTCAGTATATGATATTTATGTGCTGACTTGCTTATTCATCTCTTACTCACATGTATGTGTGTGTGTCTATATATATATATATATTCCTATTTTTACTTATCCCAGTTTTAGTAAGTTTTTTTGTGTGGCGATGATGATCGTAGTTTGTCTTCATGTGTTGAGTTTTGTGTAATTTGTCTAAAAGATTGGATCCTGGTTTTATCTATTGTTTTTGGTCTAGAATTTTTACTCCTTTGTGTGTTGTCACTTTTACTTATTCCAGGGCCTTTGCCTTCTTCGCATTGACTATTTTATTGAAAACCTCTTTATAGGTGTCTTGACCTTCTTTTTTCATACTGAGCTTTAGCTCCACCATCCTCCTTTTACTGTTTCAGAGGAAAAAAAAAACTATAGGAAAAAAAGACAAATATTCTGTTGTCTTATTTTTGTCCTCTCATAACATTCGTCATCATCTTCTTATTACTTTGTTTCTCTCTCCTTAGTGTTCTTCTCTTCCCTGTTTTCTTTACTTTCTCTCGACATGAATTACAATCTTCATTGCTCTGTTGATGTTGTTGTTTTTCCCCTCTCTTTCAATTCACCTTTGAACAACTTTATATATTACTTCACTTTTTTATTTTGTGTCGCATTTACCCTATAATCTGTGTGATGGATATAATATCTTACTTTTTTGTGCAGTTGCCCTTAGTAGTAGGTGGCCACAATTTATTTATCACACATTGCTGGGAACATACTATACCTGAGCCGTGATTAATGTCTAGAAACATTGTTATGCATGTATCTATTACTTTTTTAGGCTCTTTTTCCCCTATTTGTTTATTCATTTAGTTACTTAGTTACTTCTCTTTTCTAAGGTTTGGTGTCGTTTATTCCCTCATCCTATCACCTCTATATCATTGGCTGTTGTTCATGCCCAGTTAGTTCATATAGCGTTTGTGCTATTGTTAATAGCCTCTCTATCACTTTCTAATTTTGGTTGCTTACACTGGATGTATCGATTGCCTGGATTGAATTTCTAAGGGTTCGTTTGGTTGGAGGATTCAAACTATGTGATTCGAACAATTTTCAATTTATGTATATTTTTTATGAGAGAAAATACTGTAACAAACCACGAATCATGATTCGAATCAGGGAACGAATCCCTCTACCAAACACAAATGAGTTGTTTCTCACGCTATTGAGGGATTCTGTCAACATTTTTCTTTTCTCCTTTTTTGGCGACTCGTGAGTATCATATATACATATCCATATATAAATGTGTACATATAAAACTACTCTATGTATGATATAAAATTTTTACCCGCTGCAATGCGCGGGCTGCACTGTTCACCTACACACTTCACTATTCATTGTACAGTGCACGTTTTCATCAAAAGGCAAATCACTGATCTTTATACAGTGATTTTTCCCCTTTTTTGCCTATATTTTCCCCCTTTTTTGGTATGTTTCAGTGTGGTTTTTTGGTCTTTTCGGTTGCCTATTGTGTGGCTTCACTTTTCACCCTTTTTGTATTTGCTCGTGCTCTTCCTTTTTGGGTTTGGTTTCTCTGTGTGGTTTTTAGGGTTTTTTCTCTTTTTTTTTTTTTTTTTTGCTTCTCTTTTCCTGGGCTTTGGGTCTTCGGTGGTTTTCTCTTTGGCCGATGATTTTGCTTTGGCTGCTTCTTCCATATTTTCTTTTGTCGAAACTTTGTCGGAATTTTTTGCTTCTTTCTTCTCTCTTAGTCATTGCTTTATTTTGGGTTTTACATGTTTTTGGTTCATGCCTTTTGTTGATGGTTTTTGTTATGGATTTCGCTTGCGTTTTTTTCTTTCTTTTTTCGTGCTGTTCCTTTTTTTCCTCTTTCTTTTTCGTTTGTTGGTTTTTTTTTTCCCTTTCTTTGTCTGTGTTCTTTTTTTTTTTTGTTTAATCTCTTTATTTTTCTGCCGTTGGTTTTTTTTTCTCCTACTTTTCTATTGTTTTTTCCTTATTTTACTGATGATTCTCGAATGTTCTTGGAGATTTTTCCTCCACTTAGTAGTTGATTCATTTGTTCAGAAACCGGTTTACGTGGTGTCTCATCTGTGTAGGTAAATCCTTCGTCTGAAGATTTTTTTACCTGCTGATTTTGTATCTGCCATTTGCCCCAATCGATTTCCTTTTCATTTATTATTTGCTGATACATGTTGATGATCTGTAATCTATAGGGTATTAGTTTGTACTTTTGCATTGATTTGTGTTTTTTTTTAGACTCATGACTTGGGAGTTTTTTTTCGCTTTCTGTTTTTCAGAATATGTACGAAATTTCTCTTGAAAAAAAAAAGAAAAAAAAGGTATTCCTTTTTTTTTCCTCTCTACTTCTCTCTTTCTTTTTCATTCATTTTCCTTTTCTTGAATACTGTTTGGAATTTTTTCTCCTTTTTTAAAAAAAAAATTGGGTATTTTGTTTAACCGAAGAAGCTTTTCTTTTGCATTCTCCATGCACCGTCTTATACCCATTACGTGTGACATTGCTATTGGTTATCTTACTCTTTCTTCTCTCTCATGTTTCCTCCTTCACACCAAACATCCTTCCTTCTTTGTTCCATCGTTGATCATTTATTGCTCTGTTTTACCCTGGTTTATTTATTACTCCATTGTGTTAGTTCTGTTTCTTTGGCTTTGACTTGGTTGGCTGATATAGGCTGTTTAACGCAAGACTGAGAATATTTCAGGTATTATTAAGGATTTTGTCTGAGTGTTATTAATATTTATTGTTGATATTGAATATGTTGCTTTGTTGTATTATTATTGGTTTATGTTGTTTTTTATAGTGTTTAGAAGCATTTATTGTTTCTCATTGTAAATAAACCTTAATCGTATATAATTATTTTTACATGTAATCTTTATCAATTGTATAGTAGTATATATATCTCTTTGTATTTCTATTTAACATATATTCCCCTTAATTGGTTCTAATATAGAGTAGTGAGTGTTACAATCTGTTTTTGCCTATTTGTTTCTATACCATTTCTTCAGAAATTGCTGTGAATGTATTTTTAGCTATCTAGATTCTTTTTTTAAATTATAATATAGTTCATAATTATTGAATACTATTTTTTGAATATTTGCTTTTTTTTTCTCTTTTTACTTGCTCTAACATTCTTGGCTTTTTGATTGTTTGGTCTTATTTTGGTATACTTACTGCTCAGCCCCTTATCTCTATTTCATCTTTATTTGGTTGGCTTATAGTTCGTGTTTAAGGTCATATTCAGAGCGTTACAGGTATTTTTACTACTTATTTCTCTATACGCTCCTTATATAAGTTATTGATATTGGATATATTACGTGTTGATTTGTGTTGTTTATTTTGCTATTCATAAAAATTTGTTCCTACTTCTATAATTGTTCTTTTTTATGTCTTATTGGTCTATAGTAATGGAATTTTTATTCCTTATTGATGTTTTTGATAATCATATATGCATATATGTTTACTGATTTTTTAGTTAGCATATTTAATTCTTCCTTGGCTTTTGGTGTATGCCAATGGTAATTATAATCAGCTTTGACTTCACTTTTATAACTCCGTCTATGCGTTTGTATAGCCAGTCCCAAGCCCGGGTAAAGGAGGAAGGTTGCGGTAGGTTGACGGCCAGCGTAAAAATAAGTCTCTCATATATTTCACTCACATAGAATTTGTTGTCGTTGTTGACTTCACTTTTATATGATGAGTCCAAAAATTATTGTGAACGAGCTTGCCTTATTTGCATTTACTAACACGGTTTAAATATTAATCCCTCCTTTTGTCCATTCCTCATTCTTCTTCTTTAGTGTGTGGCGATGATGGTTATTTTCAATTTTGGCCTATTAAATTTGATCTAATCTGTCCAAAGATTGCCGTGAATAAGTCCTCAGTTGCATTTTGATTTTGTCCATTTTTTTTCACCAAAACAGTGTAAATACTTTTCTTTTTGTTGTTTTGGTTTATTTTAAAATTTTAGATGCCTATCTTTATGGGATTAAGATTTTATTTATTCCTATTTACTCAGTTTTTCCATAATATTTTCTCCTTTATTATCTTAGAAAGTTAATTCCCAATAGAAGAACAATATCACTTTTGCTATTTTTCGTTCATTATGTCTTCTATTATACAACTCCTTATTTCTTTTTTTCTTTCCTTTGCCCGTGCCACTTTTTCTCCTGTTTTTTCTTCCTCCACTTTACAAAGGTTGTATCTAATGCTGTCCCTATTGGCTTTTATATCTTATATTTTATTGCTTCCTATGTCGTTGGCCTTAGTTGTTTACCTATTTTTATCTAATTGAAGGTTGAATACAGTTTACTTATTTGGTATCGTCATTTTGTCTTATTCTATCTCCTTATCTAGATAAAAACTATATTGTTTCTTTGATACTGTTATTTTCCCTTTCCTTTTAGTTCACCTGGTAGTCTTTGGACAGATCTATACCTTACTATGGCCATTTATTCTTTGTCATGGATATACTATAATCTGTGTGGCAAATGTAATGTTTGACTAATTTTTGTGCCTTTATGTAGTTGTCATAGTTGTTGCTATTAGGTAGCCATAAAATGATCATAAAAATATAAGTCAATTCATTTGCTGTACATTGCTGACAATACTTAATGTTTGAGCTACAATCACTATATAAAAACATTACCACATTCTTAAATTATCAGCCTTTTCAGATTCAGTCTTTTTCATTACTTATTTATTTACTATTATGATTAATCTATTTTTTGCTATTACTCTTTATGACATTCATATTAACAAATACTATTTGTAGGAAATCTTTTGTCAAATGGTTGATAGATTACACATGGAGCTAAAGATAGGAAAATACATATATAAATTTTGTTTTTCTTTTTTTAATCTATATTCTGTTATAAATTTAATTCATATATTATTTTTATGTTGTTTACTATTATATATATCATATTGTAAATTATAAATCAATATTTTCCCCTTAATTGGTTCTATTATACAGTAGTGATTACTACAATCTGTTTGTCTATTTGTTCTTATGTCATCTCCTCAGAAATTACATTCAATGTATTTCTAGCTATCAAAATTCTTATTTTAGATTATGATATAGTTCATAATCATTGAATAAGATTGTTTAAATATTTGCTTTCTTCCTTTTTACTTGTTCCAACATTCTTGGCTTTTTGGTTGTTTGGTGTTATTTTGGGCTACTTATTGCTTAGTGATTAGTGCATAAAAATGCACTCTAAATATTGCTTTTGATTTATATAATGTTAAAATATTTAAGCTTTAATTAAACAATTTCATTATTTTTATTCATAATATTTTTAATTAAAATGTCTAGTTTTTACTTAATTATTTACAGATGAAAGTAGTGTAAAAAGTTACACAAGAAAAAGCCATGAAAGTTATATTTTCAAGTCTTTCACCCGAGCCGCACAAGCCAATCAAAGAGAGAGAGAGAGTAGCTTAGCCGAGCCAACATCCGTGCCCGCTTCTTCCCGCCATCTCGCGCTTCGCGTGTTACCTGCACGCAAGACTCTCAGGGCGCGCGTCCTTATTCCGCACGATCTCCAGCGCGTTCTAAACTAATTACGCGTGGGTCCCGCACGACAGCAGCAGACCTAGCGTTCTTTCCGCGCGCGCCACTTGTCCAGCGTGGGTCCCGCCTTTGCTCAGTGCTAGCCTGCTTCTCTTCTCCCCATGCGACATCTGTCCCCCTGTTGTCCTCAACTCTACCTGGGCCAGCACACTCCAACCAATCCGCGTGAGACACATGGCGTGTTTTCTCCTCACTGTCAATCACGTTGTGACACGTGTCCAATGAGTGCTGAATTCAAATTTCTTCTCAAAAAATCAGAGTAAATTATCGGATTTCCTCTTCAAATCATATATTTAATTTCTCTAAATTTATGTGTAATTTTCTTTTGTTTCATTTTTTTGTAATTTTTTATTTTTGTTGTTTATTTCCTTATTTGACAGGTAACCTTTCAACACTATAAATAAAGGGGTTAGCCTAAGATTTTTATAAGTTTTTAATATTCAGTTTTTTATCGTCTTGCTGTCAGTCTCATATTTTTTCTTTAGAACTTGTGAGAATGTTTTACAAGCTAGGTTAGAGTTCTCTTGGTGAGGTTAGAGATGAACTTTTGTTAGTGACTCAATTCGGGCTTCTGATTTCTTATGCTGTAAAGTTCAATATCTGAATGAATTAAATCTCATCTATCTTTCTATTACTTTTCAAAATATTGTGTCAATTTTTATATAAGTCTAATCACATTTTTTTTATGTAATTTTGTCACGCATTTTGTTATTCAAATTATTTTACAAATTGTCTTTTATTGCAATATTATCAAATTGATATATTATTGATTTTATTTAACTTATAATGATAATATTTTCGGAGTCGACACAGAGATTTAATTTATTCGATTATTTTATTTTGTGAATAAAAACTTGAATTGGTGAATGAAGCATTAGAGATTCTCGACCCTTACCGTTTTTACTACTGAATTCCCTATAGAAATCTTCTTATTTTTATTTTATTTACAATAAAAATATCAAAAACTCTTATTTTTCTTTAATTTACTTGTTATTTATTTTTCTCTAACGTTTTTATTTTGTTAATTTTTCTTGTTTATTTTGTTACCTCTCTGTGGATACGACCGTCTTTCTGTGCTACAATTGACTGCTTGTGAATATCACTTTTGAGTGTTAATCACTTAGCCCTTTAATTTATATATTTTCATTTGTGTTTGGCTGGTTTATAATTCGTGTTTAAGGCAATATTTAGAGCGTTACAAGTGCGTTTACTACTTCTTTCCCTATATACTCTTTATGTAAATTATTGATATTGAATATATTTTGTATTGATTTGTTTACTTTTCTCTCAACATCTTACATAAATATACATATATATAAACTAATATTGCACCAAAAAAATATCGAACTTCCAATATAATAAAATTTTTTCCCGCAACAATGCGCGGGCACAAAACTAGTTTCCATCTACATGAATGGATATGACCTTTTATTCCGATAATGTGATGCAAAATGAAAAATATTACGAGAAAGATGTTATCATTTTTAGTCTCCTGTTATTAGATTTTAATTAAATATTTTATTGAATTTTCTAATCAGAAATTTTTAGAAGAAATTTAAAGAGAGAACTTAATAGGTTTCAGTACTATTGATCCATATATTACAATTATTTATATCTATATCCACCCATATATCTGTACAGACACACATATATATTATTAGTTCTCAAAGCTGAGATCTCATGGTCAATCTTTTTTTTTCCCTATTTTACCATTCTCTTTTCCAGTTTTCACTCGTCTAGGCAGGGGATAAGCATGCGTTTTTTTTTCCATTCGACTCGGCGACGTTGCCTAGGATTCTGCTCACAAGTATTTCGATGATGCGGTCATCACCAACGATGATTGAGGTATAAGCAGATTTTCCCCCTTTTTCATGTTCATTCTGTTGTTTCTACTCTGATGAAGAATCAAAGACGAGTATGGGCTAGGTGTGGATGAACAAACCAAACGATGGCGAATCCAAGACGAGTATGGGCTAGCGGCGACTGATGCTCCACCAAGAAGGTTGCAAGGTTACAGTGAAAGACCAAGCTGTGGAAGTGGCGGATTCTGGAAGTGACTAATTGTTTAGTGCTTGTTTAGTTTGAGGGTTTAAATCCAGTGGTTTGAACGAGTTATGAGAGAAAATATTATACTAAAATTTATTAAATTTACATTTTTTATTAAAAAAACAATCAAAATCAGAAAGTTTAAATCCTCAAACTAAACGTGCAATTGATGTTTGGTCTTGAAGACGATGCAACTTTGGAAGCAAGAAAAGTTGTTGATAAAAATTGGTAAGAATCAAAGAAAATGGATACAAAGTTGGAGGGGAGAAAACAAATTGAGGGTATGTTTAGTTCGCTAATTCGAGTTAAGATGTGACTTATGTGAGAGTTTTTTATTGTAGTAAAAAAATTAGATGTGACTGTTTTCTGATAACTTTTTATTGTAGCAAAACTCGAATTCTAAACTCGAATAAGTGAAATGAACGGGGGCCTAAATGGTGGCTAGAGTTTAGGGGTGGCAATTCATATCACGTGTCGTATTCGTGTCGTGTTTTGATTATTTTTTTCTAAATTTACAGTCAACCCGAACACGACCCGTGACACAAAATTTTTTAAAAACCGCAATATGAACACGACACGACTACTTTACGAGTTCACACGACACGACACGAAAATGACATGTGATACGAAATTGACCTGTGAACCCAAAATTGACACAAAAATTATGTACTTTATTTATTTTTTACATATTAGAAATAACTTAAAATTCATAATATACTAAAATACAATAACATCCATTGAAATTAAGCAAATAATAGTATAAGATTTTGAGTATAACTATCATGATATCACAAGTTCATAATAAAATCAAAAATATGTAATGAAAAATATATGTATTTTTTAGTTTTTTACGAGTTTCGTGTCGTGTTCGGGTTAGCAAGTCCAACCCAAAATTAACCTGTATTTTTTGTATTAATTTCAAGTCGACTCAATTCTGGCCCGAATCTCTTTTTTTTTCAATCCTAACCAGTGAAATTCGTGATATTTTTGAGTCGTGTTGTCGTATCGTGACCCATATTACCGGTCCTACTAGAGTTTTAAAAAAAAGAATAAATAAATGATTTGAATATTTAAGTGGGAGCACACAATTAAAAGAAAAATATTTAAGTGGGCGAGGGGAAAATGAATTAAATGGTGGCTAGAGTCAGAAAGGCAAACAAAAAAAAAAGTAATGCAAATATTAAGTGGGGCCCCTATTAAGAGAATAATATTTAAGTGAGACAAACTAAAAATATTAAGGCCCCGTTCATTTCGCTGATTCGAGTTTAGAATTCGAGTTTTGTTACAGTAAAAAGCTCTCACAAACAATCACACTTAATTTTTTTGCTACAGTAAAAAGCTCTCATATAAAATCACATCTCAACTCGAATTAAAAACTCGAATCAGCGAACTACCCCGGTCACCAATCTGCCTCTGCTTTCCTTAAATACTATTATTATATTTATGGTCCCTTTTTTCTCTTTAAAATAAAATTAAGAGGAGCATAATTCTTACGAAGGATACAAAACTAAAGATGAAAACTAAGGGAATATATTTCCTAAATTTCTCCTTTGGGTGAAATATAGTTAAGAAAAAAATAGACAAAAAAAAAAAAACAAGAAGAAGACAAAGGCTTCTTCACCCATTAATAACTGGTGTAGGCTGCTTTGTTTCAGACTTTTTCAGGAGCTTAAGACAAATGCTAGAAATGATTCGAATTGACTATCCTATGAGAAAATATTTTTAGAAAAAGGCATAACACCATGATTAAAATATGATATATACCCTTAATAGGCAATTAGTATCATGCTCATATGCTGGTAGTATCCATTGATGACCACCGGCATCCTACTATAAGATATCTAGGGTATCCTGCTGTGTTACTAAAAACTCTGGAAACCAACGACCGAGAGTATCCTACCATAATGCTTAAAGGTATCCCGCAATCACCCTAAAATGTTTGACATCCACCACCACCATCGGCGTCCTACTATAACACTTGGAGGTATAACGCTATGATAGCCGGCCGGGAACCGCAGATAGCCATCCAGCAATCGTATGATACTTTGCCGTTTTAGGCCGAAGACATTCAATATTTTACCTTGATAGTTGATATTTAGCGGTATCTTAGCGTGGCAGAATTTTCAAGTAAAGACTAATCCGAGTGACAAAAGTCGATCCAACTGCAATTGGACGAAATCTCAACATCTTCCCTCAAAAATAAATGTTGGGCTCGGGCCTTGAATTAGAGTTCTCTTTTGAGTTCTCAAATATTCGGATCGTTGATATGCTTCTTTCTACCAGTTCAGCTTAGAATTTTGGAGAAGTGATTACTGCCCATCATTTTTCCATTTTAAGCTTCTATACCACCACTTGCGTTCATTTCACCGATTCAAGTTTTTAATTTTAGATTTTTACAATAAAAAGCTCTCAAAAAATATCACATCTAACTTTTTTTGTTACAGTGAAAAGCTCTCAAAAAATGTCACATCTCAACTCAAATTGAAAACTCAAATCCGCGAAGTGAACAAGGATGTGACGTATTTAAAAACAATTTTCGTTCTCTTTGGGGCCCTCAATGGCCTCTACGTACTTTTTACATGAGAGAGTCTCCGAATTATGATATTGAGAAAAATAAATAATTTATCATGATTTTGTGTAGACTTATTATTTATGTCATTTTAAATAATTAAGTGTTATTGTATATTATTTTTTAATTATTAATGAAATGATAATAATTTATTTTTAAGTGTAATGACATAAATAATATTTGTTTACCATCTTAAGTGGTATTTCTGATTTTCCCATATGGATTATAAGTGCCTGAGCTAAATACACATTTTAAGCTTAGAATTCCACTTACATGAGCTTATCCAACTCCTCCCCTTCTCATAGCTTGGCGGAAAAAAAAAAAAAGTGTCCACTTTGATGAAACAGTGTTTCAAAAATCTTATGAAACTAGCTAATTCCAACTTTGAAGGAAAAAAAAAACAGGAAGAAGACGAGGATTTTGTTTATTGAAAAACGTGTTATCAAGATAAATATAAACGTGTCACTGGGGCTATAAGAAACCACCCCGAACCTGATAAACCCGGTCGAGCCGAGCTGACCCTACTAAAAAATCACGGGTTTCTAATTTTTTATTTAATTTTCAGTTTTAATTATGCCCAACCTGTACTGTGCGGGTAGGGGCGCGGGGTGGGGTTCCATGAACCCGAGGTACCCCTACCCGGCTGAACATGTTCAAAAGGTAAGTAAAATAATGTCCAACCCGAATGATAATAAGTTTAAAAATCTTTCAAACACAACATAAAGAGTTGAGTCTTTAGATAATTCTTGTTGATTCTTAATTCTGTGGATGGTGGATTTGTGTAATTGTTAAAAATCTTCCAAACACAACATAAAGATGGTAAATCTGTGGATGGTGGATTTGTGTAATTGCTAATTAGACACCTTAAAATTAGCTTTGTGATTTTACATGTGTTTCGCTAAAAAGATCTGATTTTTCTTATTTCTCTTACAACTTTTTTTCTCTTCAAAATACTAAATTTGTCATTTTTTGGAAGTGTTTGATTTCAAAGTGTGTATTTTAATTGTTCACCTTGCATTTAGACCCCTTTTTGAAGAAAAGACATGTTCAGTTTGATAATGATTCCTTCCGTAACAGGCACAAATTAATTGATTAAAAAGTGATCATGTGGTGGCCTTGAGATCACCCTTGCTTTATACATATTGTGATAATTGGAAAAGTTTTCAAGCCTGTCAACCCGAGTAACCCGAGCCTACCCGAGGTCACCTGACAAGTTACGGGTTTGTGGGCTTATGAGAGTGTTGCAGCCCAAAATTTTCTCAACCCGCACAGTGTGGCTCGGCCCAATTTTTTGGTCCAACCCGAGCCTACCCGGCCGAATTACACCCCTACCCCTACGTGTCACTACATCGCCCCTTACAGAAAACCAAAAATAATATAGTATCTGCCATAGAAAATATCGCAGCAATCAATATTTCATGATCAAGGTATCATGTTTACTATCGAATGATAGTCCAAAAGAAAAATCTCCATCTTCTTCCTTTGCCTATTTGATATTGGAATGATATTTGGAAGAATTATTTCGATCTTCCAATATCAATAGGATATGATTATTTCACTTCTTTACGTATAAAAAAAATAAAAAAATAAAAAAATAAAAAAAATCTCTTAGAGTTGTTTCTTAGTAGCAAAAGGGAGTATCTGAGTTCTCAAAATGACTAAAAAGTGTATCATGCATACCTGAATATAACCAGGTCACAGATTCACAGTGGTAGAGGAACTGGCTCAGGACAAAAAAGGGGACTATAAGAGTTATTATTTCTATCAATGCATGGAAAGCAATAAAATCACAAGAAGAAGAAAGCATAAGATTTATAGTGAGAACCACTACAGAAATTCTTTATCATAAAAAAGAAATTACATAATTGATCTGTGTGTTATCTCTACATCGTTACAATAATTAGACTCCACAATTTAAACAATCTTATTTAAAAAAATTATAAAAAAAATATTTATATTCCATTATCAAAAAAATAAATATATACAAACACTATGTATACATACTCAGTATCAATCGCAAGAATCTATATTAGAAACATATTAGAGCGTTTGATTTTGTCTCCCATGTATATGGAGTTATATGTATGCCAATCAAAGTACACCTGAAAAATTCTTCTTGTTTTCTCGTGGAATTTATAATTGTTTAATTATTTTGTTTATTATTTTGTTACATCAACTTTTCTATTTATGCGAAATCTAAACTTATAAAATTCAATTTGCTTGAATGAAAAGGCCATTTTTATTTTTATTTTTAAAAAAAAAAAACTTAGACGCACCCAAGTTGAGGTATAAAATAGAGCCGTTAGCCCAAAATAAAAAGGATTTAAAAAATCTGTTTATAGGATAAAATGAGAACCAATTATATATGCAATATAGTGGGGAGTGAATTTAGCCAAAAAAAAATAGAAAATAAAAATAAAAAAGTGGGTATAATATGGTCCTGCATGCATGGCATGCATGTTGTTGACAAATAGAACATGATGATGCTGTCAAGCCGATTCTCAACAATATTTATTGTCACGACACATGTAGATCAGAGACTACTCAACCAAGACCATTAACGAAAACGAGAGTTCCACTGCCACTTCTGATCAGCTATAGCTATATATATATATATATATGTATATATGTATGTGTGTGTGTATATATATATATCCAAAGGATCGATCCTTCAAAATAAGAAAATGCATTATTGGAGTATATATTGCGTACTTTTGGGGAGCATATGTAATGTATAGATATATATATATATATGTGTGTGTGTGAAGATATATATATATATATATATATATTTGTGTGTGTATGTATATATATATATATATATAATGAGGCAATTGTGATGTTTTGTTTTGTGCAACTGAATATTGAGCCCACTTTCTCCTTTGTCGGTGGCCAACTTCACATGTTATGTGCTTTTTCCGTGTCTGCTCCGATGATTTAATCTTGAACATGTTGTTCCTTCAAAAAGAAAAACAAAAATCTTGACCATGTTATTAATTTCGAAGCTACGATTAAAGATTTATTATAACCATTAATTTGAAAAAAATAAACATTTTATTTTACTTTTTAAATCAAAGGTAGTGACGTTATAGAATTTATCACATCTTGTTAATAGATTTTTGATATTGGAAAAGGCATGCTGACATTAATAAATATCTCATATATATCTTCTTAGCAATGTAGTTTGAGTAGAGAATACTAATGAAAATTATGGTCGAGATTTCTTAAGAAGCGTTGTGAGTGAGCTCCATATCAACTCAAGTGACGATAATCACATAATTGAGTAAGTTAACAAAACTATCCAATCTAAACATTTCCTAAGATGGAAATAATACAAATAAACGACATGTATAATTAATGAGAGTAATCACATTTCTCTATATTAAAAAAGTTCTTAATGACGTTGACATGTATAATTAACGAGTATAATCACGTATGGCTCGCGTATTTTTCAAAAGAAATCTCAAATTGCTCACCAAACTGCATTCGCCAAAAATCCAAAACATGGGTTATGGCAATAATGATGATGATGATGATGAGAGAGAGAGGTGGTGCACATGCAGACGTGAGACGCCATGTGAGAGTAATCGAGTCACAATTGACAGCTCGTAATGGTTTCACTTCACAAAATAGAAACTGCACAACACGACGTGACGTCTCTCTCACTTGCCCCGTTTAAACAAAGCCTACTTCTTCTCATCTCTCATTCACACCGTCTCTGTCTTTTTCCCTTGCTATTATTATTTATTATTTATTTTTTATTTTTATTATTCCACCACTTGCCCCTAAAGGCTAAACCCCATGTGACTTGCCTTCAAGTCTCTCTCTCCCTCTCTAACTAATTGACTTTTGTATATGCAATTGTTTATTGTTTTGCAGTTCATCTAACTTTCTTGTCTTCTTCATTTTTTCCCTTAAAATTTAAGATCATTCTTAATTTATCGCTCAAATTTTAAAAACTCTCACTTTATTTTTAAAATTTTAAATAAGCTCGTTTAACCCTTTTTTCTTAGAATTTTTATTAAAAAGAAATTAAAAAAAAAGATAAAAGTATGATCATTTGGTCATTTTGTGCTTGTTTTTTAATAGAAATTCTAAAAGAAAGATCTTATGAGAACATAAATACCTCCTATTTTTCAATTTATTTTTAATAGAAATTGTTACACAGTGAGTTAAATGAGATTAATTTACATTTAAAGAACAAAATGAGAACTTTTAAAATTCATAGATTAAAGTGAGAATAACCGTAAATCTAAGGGGCATTAGTCAGCGTGATCCATTTCTAAATTATTAGTTTGTGTGCTACCCATCTTTTAGAAAACTTGCTGTTTCAATAATTCGTTTGTAATTGGTACATTGTACTCAACATATGAATTGTGTGTGTGTGTATATATATATATATATATATTAAATTATACAATGTTAAATACCACACTTTTATGAGAAGAAAAAAGGGAGAATTATATATCTAAATTGCTTTACATTGGATGGTCGAGTTTATCAGACTATTGATTATTGATATATCCATATGTAGACTAATAAAAAGCTCTCACAAACAATCATATCTAACTTTTTTACTACAGTAAAAAACTTTCACATAAAATCACATCTCAACTCGAATTCTAAACTCGAATCAGCAAAGTGAACGAGGATGTTATATAAATTAATAATAATAAAAAAGAAGCTTTAGCCAGGGGTTTAATTTAGCTATTTTTTTATTATTCCAATTAAATTTACAATAATACAAGCGTAAATAAATTCCAAAATGGCAGGCCAAGTCACCATCACCTTCGCCTAATTTCGTCCCTCTTTTAAAAGCTAACGTTTTGTCAATTTCCTTGTGCAAAATATACAAACAAACACGAGACTTCTTTATTTTTGCCACATTGCTTGAGATCTAGATGTAGACGGCATGGGAAAAATGCTGAAGTAATTAACGTGTTTTCAAAATACTGATAAATTATAACATATTTTTATCTTTCATTTTAAAACAAATTCTTAATTTCCTATTTTACCCTCTACGGTTTTCTTCCCTCTTTCTTTCTCAGACTTTCTACAGCCTCTCTCGACTCTCTATTTTCTCTCTCTCCGTAAAACCAGATCCGGCCACGACCGGCGGCGGCGGCGGCTTCCGACGACTGATGATTGCCACTGCACGAGAGAGATCTTCAGCGGCGATCTTCGACGAGGTTCCCTTAACAATTTTTGGCGGCTGTTGCGACGGCGGCGGATTTTTGGAAGGCCATCTGCGGCGCGATCTGGCGGAGGCACCAATGATGATCGCGGAACGCCGGCGACCGGGACCTCGGAGTCGAGATCGTACCGATGAAGGAGGAGGAGAGATTTTTTTGATTGATTCCGGAGGAGCGAGAAAGGCTCCGATCTTCAACGCCGACGGCGGCGACGCCGTCTGTTCGTACTTCTCGATGACATTCACCAGATCCTCATCACAGGTGATCGAGAGCAGGGCGTCGAATCCTCCGTCGGAAGCTGCCATCGTAGACTCACCGACGCACCGCACAGTTCAACGAGCTTCAACATCAGCTCTGCAATTACATGCGCACACAAACAACTCCACGTCCATAAACGACACAATAACAACAAAAACGACAGCAAACAAAGTAACCAAACAAGAAAAACGACGGGAAAAAAGATAGTAAAAGGGAGGAGTTATTTTTTTTTTATGTAAATGATGTTGTTGAGTTCCTGCTTTGGAGGTTTGATTGTATTTTTTGTGTTATTTTATTATTTTAGGTGTTATTTACCGGTAAATACTTTAATAATTTATAATTTAGAATCTAATAAATACTGTATTTATAAATAAATATTTATAAGTTAGAATTTGGTAAATATTATATTTATCAGTAAATACTTTATTAAATTCAAGTTTGAATCTGGTAAATATTGTATTTACTAGTAAATATTTATTCAATTCTAAATCTTTTAAATACTGTATCTACCAGATACTTCTCTGAATATAATTCTCGATTTTATAAATATTGTATTTATCAGTAAATAATTCACTAAATCTAATTTATGATTTGGTAAATATTATATTTACACACTGGTAAATACGTTATTTATCGATAAATACAGTATTTACTAATTGCCGGAGTTGGTCACCAAATTTTTAGAATAATATGGTAAATATGGTATTTATTAGTATTTACTAGTAAAAACTGTATTTACCAGTTGCCAGAGCTGGACGCTGAATTTTCAAATAAATATGGTAAATATGGTATTTACTAGTAAATATGGTATTTACTAGTAAATACAGTATTTACTGGTAAATACAGTGTTAAACGGTCGCCAAATTTTTAGATAAATATGATATTTATTGATAAATACGGTATTTACTGTTACATATGGTATTTACTCGTAAATACAGTGTTAAATGGTCGTCAGAGTCAGTGGCCAGATTTTTAGATAAATATGATATTTACTAATAAATACGATATTTACCGGTAAATAGAGTGTTAAACAGTCACCGAAAAACAATTGGCAGTCATTAGACCTAGCCACCGGTCATAATCTATCTTTCATACAAAAATATACTACAATATACCTATTTTTAAAACATATGTTATAATTTACTATTTAAAAAAAATAAAAGTTTAGGGGGATAGAGAGATGTGGAAAAAGAATTTTAGAGGTATTTTTGAAATTTAAAAATGTTGAAAACTTAAAATATAAATATACTATAATCTACTTATTCTAAAAAAATATACTATAATTTACTAAATACCTTATTAAATAGGTTACTTTTCTCCTTCTCGCAACGTCATGTGTTATAAGTATGAATTGATTGGGGCCCACTTACACTGGTTAATTGTAGCCGACGGTATAGCTAGTCACATCCTTGTTTTATACTGAGGAAAGAAGAAGGTGGAGAGATTTTGAGAGTAAAAATAAAAATATAAGTTGTTTAGTAGGAGAGAAAAGAGAAAGGAAGAGAAAATAGAGTGAAAAATAATATATGTGAGCCTCATTATTTTTTTCCTTCCATAAGTGGGCAGAAAATGGGATGAAAAATGGAGACAACTCATTAAAATGAGCAAAGTTACTAAATTACCCTTTTCTCCATCAACATCCAAGCAAAAAATTTAAGGGTATAAAAGTAATTTACGAGTAAGATTTTTTCTTTCCTCCCAATTTAACTTCCAATACCAAATAAGTGAAAGTAAACTCATTTTTTTTCCATCTTCTCATACCAAACAACATAAAAGAAAATCAATTTCCTTTCTATCACTTCCATATTTCCTTTCTATCATATTTTCTTTCCTTCCTACCAAACATAGCAAACTGTTCAATTTTGTTTTCATTATTGTGGTTATAATTAAGTGATGCAACTTTATAATTGACAATGCAATTAATTAATGGGGAAAGTTCCTCATTAATTTATCACTACTAATGACAATGTTGATTGTGACTCCTGACTCAGCATTTTTATGGTTGGTAATCCAAATCCAGATAATAGGTGCAAATAATTAACATTATACGTAATATAATGGTTGCGTATATAATCTAATGGTAGTTGTATATCTAATATCACCGTAAAGTATTAAGTTTAAATATCCTCATTTTAAGGGTCCGTTTAGATTGACTTAAAAAAGTTATTTTTTGATTATTTAATTTAAAAGTCGCTTTTGAATCTATTTGGATGGACAATTTTAAAGTATTTTTAACTTTTTTAAGTACTTTTAAAACAAATAATCTCCTTAGTGATTATGAAAAAAGTGTTAATGAAAATTTTTTTTATTTACATCTGTAACATTTTATTTGTGAACAACAAATTAAATATATTGTCAATATCTTTTTATTACATTATTTTTATAATAATAAGTGCTTTTGATTTTTTTACCCAAACAGATTTAAAAGTTTTTCTTAAATATAAATGCACTTTTTAAAGCACTATCCAAACACTAATAAAAAAAATCCAAACATTTGCTTATCTTCTTCTGCTACTTAAAAATACAAGCACAAATTATCCCAAACGGGGCCTAAGTATAAAATAAAATAAAATAAATTGTATTAAATAACTGAGAAATGCCAACATAACTTTTTATGTCACTCTCTGCATTCATTATTTGACGCGTAGACTTTACGAATATAATACATTATTATTGAAACAAAAATAAGATAATGGAATCACATGTTAAATAGTTAATAGTGAATGTTGAGAGTGACAAAAAAAATGACAGAAATAATTATGCTAGCATTTCTCTTAAATAACTAGGTCATTTTTCATGTAACTCTTTTGTAGAGAGCCATGTTTGCCGCATCTCTAGCTAAGACCACAATTTTGATTTTTTTTTTTTAAAAGAAGAATGAATAGTTTTATCTACAATTCTGAACTTTAGTTTACACCACGTCTCACATAGTTTTTGGAATTTAAAACATGTCATTGTCATATGGCCTTTTCTTTTGGCAATTTTTCCAAAAATAAAAAATAAAAATAAAAAACTTCTTTTGTTCAATGTCATTTGGATAAATGAACTTGCACTATTTTTTTTTCTTTTTTTTTTTTTTTGGCTAATCAACTTGCACTTCATTTGATCTACGGTTAAATAAAGGTGAAATAATTTAGGGGGCGTTTGGTATGCGGTAATCAACAGTAATCATATTCCTAGGAAAATGATAGTAGGTAATATGATTCCTAGAAAATATATATTATCATGTTTGGTTGGACGAAGGAATCTTTTCTTAGATTTCTAGGAATGTTTAATTACTGTGTTTGGTTGTGTTTGGTTGTGCAGGGTAATGTAATGTATTTTTGCTTTTAATAAAAAATTAATAATTTTGAGTATTTTAAAATTAATTGGACCTTATTAATCTAGATAATTATCATTTTCATAATCTATTTTAAGGAAAATCTTAACCTAATAAAGATTTAAAAATGAATTTAAAAATGAATAGAGTATATACAAAATTTAAAAACGAATTTTAAAAAGAATTAAAAATAGAAAATAAATAAAATGATAAATAAAGAATTTCTTAAAATTTAAAATAGAAAATTTTTAAAATGAAAATAATGCTCTTTTTCTCCCTTCGTCTTCTTCGTACTTTCCCCCCGCCGCACCCCACCATTGTGAACGTCAGCCTAGCCCGAGCCAGTCGAGTGTCGGAGTACCTTACCCAGACGGTGGCGGCCTTAGCGTCGTCTGGATCTTCGTCGGAGAAGCAGAGGGCGGCGCTAAGCAACTGGGTGGCTGACTCGGTGGGGGAACTTGCGACGGTAGGCAAGTGCCTGAGATTGATTGAGGCTTGAAATAGAGGAGGGGAGTGTGACGGTGGGGGAGCTTGTGAAGGTGGGGGAGTGCCTGAGATTGATTGAGGCTTGAAATAGAGGAGGGAGTGCGACGGTGGGGGAGCTTGCGACAGTGGGGGAGCTTGAAACGGTGGGGGAGTGCCTGAGATTGATTGAGGCTTGAAATAGAGGAGGGAGTGCGACGGTAGGGGAGCTTGCGACAGTGGGGGAGTGCGACGGTGGGGGAGCTTGTAACGGTGGGGGAGTGCCTGAGATTGATTGAGGCTTGAAATAGAGGAGGGAGTGCGACGGTGGGGGAGCTTGCGACGGTGGGGGAGCTTGCAATGGTAGGGGAGTGCCTGAGATTGATTGAGGCTTGAAATAAAGGAGGGAGTGCGACGGTGGGGGAGCTTGCGACGGTGGGGCAGCTTGCGACGGTGGGGGAGTGCCTGAGATTGATTGAGGCTTGAAATAGAGGAGGGAGTGCGACAGTGGGGGAGCTTGCATGACGGTGGGTAGATGGCGGGAGACGGCCGAGGATGGGGAACAAATCTGGAAGGTTAGGGTTGCGGCAGTGGCAACGGTGATAGTGGAGCTGTGTTGGTGAGATTGATGTGGTTTTGAGGTGAATAAAGATTACCCCAAAATGGGATAAAGTGAATCCCATGGGATTTATTTTTTCAGGAATTTAAAAATTACAATTCTTGTACCAAACATGAAAATCTTCAAGATTCTCATTCCCACCCTCAAAATTACTGTATACCAAACGCACTCTTAACAGTATATCTACGCCTTCTTTCTTTGGTTAAAGAGGAGAGTATGAATTCCCACTCATTCCAAAAAAAAAAAAAAAAAAAGATGGATGTGAATGCTGTATCACGCAATTAACTCAACGGTCATATGTATATAGTTGAAATGAATCCAAATATCATTCATAAAATCTGGAATATTCCCATAATACAACAAACCAAACTTACATTTTCACTACAAACAATGCCAAAAAAGAAAAGAAAAGAGACAGTACATTTTCACTACAAACAATGCCAAAAAAAAAAAAAAAAAAAAAAAAAAAAAAAAAAAAAGAGAGAGAGAGTAACGTCTTGAATTTCAAACATATATATAGCCAAAACCTTATTTTGGTTTTGTCTACCGACAGTAAAATTCACGAGATAACCCATGATTTCTTTCCTTATCTGATCATAATTTTCCTTTGTTTATCTGAAGATGAAAAAGGACAAGAGAAATTAAGGTGGGCATTAAATGGGAAGCATATTATTGTTACTGCTTTCTTTTACTGCCACCATTTTAGTGTCCCTCATTTCTGTTATTATTATTAATAATCTGGGGAACTCGAACTCTAAATTTTAACATTGTTAGTAGTGGACCAGTGGTATGAATTAACAACTGAACTATATGTACCCTGTAATTATCTAATAATTGAATGACATTATTTGTGATCAATTTTTTTTTTTTTTTTTAATCAAACACATTACAGCAGAACACATAAAATTCACGGACAAATCTAATACGTAATCAGTTGTTTCAACTATTGAAACATTAATATCAACAGTTATTTTTCAATAACTATGTGATAAAATAAATTAGTTTTCAAGTGTATAAAGTTTTCATATTTTAAGTTCTAATATATCAAGTTATTTTCTTACCTGTCCTACGCCTGATTCTAATAAAATAGTTTCCACATTCACTCTCTACCCCTCTTCTGATTATTTTGGTATACTGGTCAGATCATATACTGGAATCTGGAAAGCTTCCATGATGTACTTTATTATACGCTTTAATCTATAAAATAATTAATTCTGAGTTTTTAAAATATTCAGAGTCAAACTTTTCTTTTATCTACCTTTAAAAGCGAAAAGGATATTTAATTAATTATAAGCAAAGAATATGCATGGATACAATGCCAAGGCAAAGAATAAAGTCAGAATAAGACATATATATATATATATATGTCGGTGATGATGATATTTAATACAATTTAATTCTGTTAGTAAGTTATCTTAGACATAAACATGTGTGTGAGAGCGTTAATAATGAAGAGGCATGTATAGGAGTGGAAAACTAGTTGCGTGCATCTAAGTTGGAAGCACGACTAGACAATTAGGCAAATCTCATGTATAACTCAAATGGTGTAATAGCCATTAATTAGTGAGCAAATTTGTTGATTTTAACTTTTCACTACCTATTTATACGAGTAGATTAATTGCAACATCATGAAATTATTTTTATAGATTTGTTGACTGTGAAAACTCATCTAATAATTTGTGAACTCCTGTGTATTCTCAAACCATACATAGGAAGTAAAATTAAAGCAAAAGTGGCGTAGAATAGAGGACATAACAAATTTAGAGTGATTTATCCTCAATGTGAAAGCTATATTTACTATGATATTGGAATTTCACTATAATGCCAACCATATTTGAGCCCCCGTAAGACTTACTTTTGGTATATTTAGATTTCTATTTAATATGTATGAATTGTTTTCATGTAAAACAACTTCTTGTTTATGTATTGTTTTTTCGATTGTTAGTCTATCCTAAATGTCAAAATTAAGTGAGTTTCATAGTTTGCGTAATTTTTTTTCGACATTTCCACTACTATTAATATATTCTTTGAAATTTTTTTGTAAAATTGGAATATCGGTCTTGTCACCGATAAAATATTTTCATTATTGCTTCATAGGTTATGTTGTACTCGGGTATTAGGCGCGGCAAACATATCGTGATTAAGGACGTTAAACCGTCTACAACATTCTGGCTCATCTCTACTCATTTAAAATTGGGCACATCAATTTCGTATGCCATCTTTGTATGCTTTTTATTAAGCGTGTTGGTGAGGCCAAGCCATTTAAGATTTGAAGTGCCAAACCTTAACTGCAACTCATATATTCTTGGGCTGTGCCCTTAGGGTTGCATGGCTATTTACAAAATACTTATCAGAAAATCATGTTCACACTTAAATGTGATACATGATTATCCGTTAAAATCGCTTAATATTCATAATTTACTCGCATTAACAAGTTAACGGTGACAATTCCCCAAGATGAATCATTTTTAAAAAGGTAGAGGGAGCACATTCAATCTTACTAACTTAAGCATCACAGTGTCTGCAGCTGATACCACACTGATCATGTTCTCATTGTTTTACCTGTCTATTTAGCAAGGCTCTTAGTGTACAAAAGGTGTTCATATCACCTTCTTAATTCAAGTTATTCATTTAATCTAAATTATGTGTATCCATGGGAGTTTATTGAAAAATACTTAGGGGCACCACCACCACTAATAAAAGATGAGCTCACTTGTGAGTCCCACGCTGCAGAATTCACATTATATTAGTGAGTGGTGTTGAGTACTGTCGCCTATTAGTGCCCAATAAACTTATTGGTGCCCAATAACATTATTGGAGTTCATAGGAGGAAAATTTATACCAACACATATAATAAAGCAGTGAACTGATCAAGTTGTCATACTTTCATCCGATTCTTCCCTAATCCCCATAAAACTAACTAAATGGTCAATTCAAAGAGAAAGTAGAGAATAAAGATGGGAAAAGTAAGAGCTCTATTTGGAATTTGAATTAGTGTTCATAGCACTACCGGATGGGTTCTAGGATTTCTCATCACTAATTACTTTCAAGCTGTAGGAAAGTCAGTACCGAATTATTCATTATTGACGTGAATGAAGAATTATTTATTACTAGTAGTGGGTCTTTGCCCATATGTCTCTTTAACTTAGGTAAGGATCAATATTTGCTAGTCTCTATCTTAGAAGACCTCGTCAAATAATTTTTTGAGTCCGGTGAGACCTAATTTATTAAGAAAGTTTTTTGATAGAGTACCAAAAAAAAAAAAAAAAACACTTATCAATACGGTAATATGATTTTAAAACGTCAATTTATGTCTGAATCATATCAAGTTAAAAAAAATAAAAATATGGTTTAACTAAACTTGATGGAAAATTAAATGGTTTATATCTAATATTGGTAGGTCTTTTTTTCACCCGTACCCGAAAATTTTAATTTATTTTTATAATTGACGCTTCTAAAAAAATGAAAAATGATTAGTTCACTGTTTTGTTTTACATAGACGGTATGAACCGGCCAAGCCCCAGAGAGAATTGACTTCAATGAACATGAAAGCTATTAATTTTCAATTTTTAAGCCCCACCACCTAAACACAGAAATAAATAAGGTTATGAAAAAGTATAACAAGTAGTATACACTTCAATCTTTACATAATTAGATGTAGCCAACAGTACCTTAAACCTAGCCATTGGATGACAAATGCCATCCTAAAAAGGCAAAGCTTTACTTCAAGTATGATATTTATCAATGAAACGTGACTCCAATGTCAACATCATTAGGAGAGTTGTCATTATATTATTGAAAACGAATTATGTGGTGTTTTGAATCTTTTGGGTTCAGTTTTGGTGTTCTAGATGCCTTAAATTAGAATTTAAGAGGGTCATTAAAAAGGAAAAAGCTAGTCTAGCTAGTACTCTTTAGATAGTCCATGGATCAAAGGAAAATTAGAGGAAAAAAAATGTCTCGCTCATTTCACTGATTCGAGTTTAGAATTTGAGTTTTGCTATAGTAAAAAACTCTCAGAAACAGTCACATCTAATTTTTTTACTACAGTAAAAAGTTCTCATATAAAGTCACATCTCAACTAGAATTAAAAACTCAAATCAGCGAATTAAACGGCCTACATTATTAATGTTGGACATGGACAAACATTTCTCTCTTTCATATTTTTTTTCTTCTGTAATTTCGTTTCACATATATACATATATGCGTGTATATATTTTGAAGTACACCTTGCATTTTTTTTTTTAATTTCTCCTCTCTCTTTATTTTTTTTTTTCCTTATATAATGATGAGGTCAAATTGTGGAAGTGCTCCTTCTAATGAGGCTTAATAACATAATTATTGCATCTAATTCTAGCCGTTGTATCTAATTAAAATTACATTAAAGTGAAAAAATATGTTAATGGATAGTTTTTAATATAGATTTACCGGCTGAAAATAAAAAATTCTTAATATTTTTTTGTCCTATAAAAAAAATTCCCATTAAATTAATGTGCACTCTTTGGAGAATGAGCAAGCAAATAAATGCATACATGATCCGTGTCAAGTGGTTTCATTAATGATAATGAAACAACATGGAGCACCTGTTTTTTTTTTTTCATTAATGATAATTAAACAACATGGAGCACCTGTTTTTACTTTTCTCTTGAAACTTGCAAATAATCTGTTAGGTAGCTAGCGACAGAGGGTAATTTTTTATTTTTATTTTTATTTTTTTCCCTAGAAAGTTATAGAGGTTATAAATACAGCAAAACTCTAAACAACCCAGTACTATAAATGAAAGGATTACGCAGATTTTACAATTATGGAGTCAAATAAATAAAGAGAAAAAGAGACAAATACTCTTTAAAAATATTTAAATTTTTATTACTTTTTTAATTAAATAATTATATTAATAAAAAGATATTAATTAAGAATAAAGAGTAAAAATTTAAATTCATATACTCTTAGGAAAAATAGTCATATGGTCGTGATCAGCCTCTCCAGTGTGCTGCTAAATTCGTGTGTTAGCCTTCCAAAGAAAAATTACAATAACGTCAAATTTTAGCCTTTAAAATTTGAGTAGAAAAACTCTTTTTTAATGTAACCTTATTTTTAGCGTTAAATTTGACTTTTACACCAAACATAATTTATGTCAAATATTAAGATTTAATTATTATTGATTAAAATTAATTGAAATATTGAGCTTTTCATTTAATATTACAACAATGACATTTTAAAATTATATTAAAATTAAAAGTTAAATAATTATAATAAAAATTAGATTTAACATGTGAAATAATATTATTCATTAGAGTACAAAGTAGAATAACTTGTTACGTATTTTTCACACTCTAGTGCCAAATATGATACATTGATATTTGCATTGAAATGGTTCTACTTTTCCCTCTATGATCATCGGACTTGTGATTTCACATCTGTTACCCTGTTTTTCTGTCCACTTGATTGTCCTTCAAATCAATTTTTGACATCTCATTTTTTTGAAGTGTTACGAGTATTTGGTTGGTTCATGTAAATATAGCCAGATCAATGTGATACTTTTGCATGACATGGTAATAATTATTGCAGAAACAATCAAAGAAATGGGAAAATAAGAACAATAAATATGTACTCGTGATCATCTTTAGTGAAAATATCTAGAAGAGAAAATCATACCGGAAATAACACCAACCAACAAAAAATGGTACAACTGTCATCAAAATTCTCAAACGGTATTCGCACACAACATCATTAACGTTGATAAATAAAGTTGTGTGAAACGCATATGATTAGGTACAAATATGGTAAAATAAAAACAGATTTGACTTTGAAATTCAGTGAATGATATGACCAATATATTTCATACTATTGTTTGTGTGTGTGTATATATATATATATATATATAAAAGATATTTCATACTAAGAAAATTCAAAGTCATTGAAAAAGGCTCATGAGTTTGGCACGGAAACTTTTGGTGGCCAAATGAAGAAATATAGTTGGAGAAAACCAAAGATTATGGGCAGAGCATGTTCTCAATTATCCCATACTATGGTGTTTGATTGGTTTATCCATTGTACGGAACAATTACTATGTAATTTACTAAAAAGGGCCATTAATGGAGTTGGAGACATTAATTTATCAAATTCTCCTTGCTAAAGTAATAAGTAATTTTCAATGGAACTTATCTATAGGAACATAAAAAATAAATTATCGGTAGTTTTTTACTTTCAGTATTATCTTTGTATTAAAAATTATTTATTTTGCATGTTTTTTAATCTAATGTGCTTTTAATCAAATTCAATAATTAAAAACTAACCCCTATTAGTGAGAAATCCTATCAGAGAAACTCTAACTCCCTACCCGTAGAAACTCTTTATTTAATATGGTTTGTGAGTTATCAACTAGTAAGACCTGAACATGCAAAACTAAATTAAGCGGTTTTTTTAATAATAAACTAAGCAGCATTTATGAAACAAATAATAAACAAGATGTATCTAACAAAATAAGTCAACAAATTTCTAACTACACGAATAAAAACAACCGTCATAGAATACTTTTTTTAGAAAAAAAAAAATAAATGGAATACCATTTTACACCATCTTGTTACAAGTTGATTTATTTTTGCCTTAATCTTAATGTAACAATTCGCGTTGTTTTCCTAAAAAAAATTATCCACAGCATTTTTATAACAGAAGTTTCTTTTCATTTTCTCCTTCCTCATTGACATCGATTTTGACATCGGATTGGTGAACAAAAATTGGTAGTTTTAATTGATAGTTTGAGTGGTATTAAAATTTAAGTATTTTCTACGTATAAAAACAAATTGTTTCCTTGAAAAAACAAAACAAACAAACAAACAAACAACGTGTTTAAAAAATACTAGCTACCTGTTTAAATACTTTCTATGGTAACATCATATCGATTCATATAGAGGGAAATAAAACTAATAAATGAAATTTGTCGTTTTATGTTATGCTTCTCATAATTACATGCTTGTAGACCATAGTACGTAAATGCAACTTATTATATTATTTTTAAGGTATTTTCTATTAATATTATATTGTTTAATAACTCATTTACATTTTAATCAACTGGTTATACTTAAGCCCGTTTAATATGAGTATTCTAAAATCAAAATTATAATTTTCGTTTAAATCAGTGTTTATTTGTAAAAAATAAAAAATGGTTTGAACTTAATCTAACAAAATTAGTGTTTAATTTAAAACAAAAAAATTTAAAGTTTGAATCATGATGTGATGATTTTGATTGGTTCAAATCCTACATTCAAACTCTTTATTCTTATTTACATAGTTGAACCCCAAAAATTTATGATTTAAACCTTAAATTCAAATCATAAATTATGATTCAAATTTAAAATTAAAACCACCATAATTTAAATCTTCATGAATCCTAATACTTACAAGACAAAAAAAAAAAAAGGTCAAGAGTGTTTATACGATTGTCACGTCGGTGATACTAAGAACTATTGCTAATATTATTTTAAAATTAATAAAATAAATAACAGAGGAGCGCGCAATCAAAGGAAATTAAACATTGGCGGTGTTGACTATTGACAGAGGAAGATCACAAGAAACAGCGACCTTCATTATTATAAATAATTATTATTTTATTTCAAAAGAGGAGGTCAGAAATTCTCTGGAGTTTCTCACCTTTGTGCTTCCAACTCCGACACCAATAATGGCAAAGATGGCTTTCAGCAAAATTGCTAAATAAATAAATAACCAATATTTTTAATGGCAAAGATAGCAGTAATAGTTTTTTCTTTCTTTTTTTCTTTCACTGAAAAAAGTATATTAGAGTAATATTTATGTTTTCTATTGTCCCCTAATTTAAAAATGAGAGATAAATCCATTATATGTCATCGTAATAGATCCATGTGTCAATTATAACCGACTGAAAAGTTAGCGTAATTCTCTTATATTGAGCAGTAACAATTACTATTTTAAAAACTAAAAATCATTTTTAAACATATAACATTAAATGACTGTCATGTATACCTGTCATGAATAATTATATGAAAAATATTAAAAGACGCATTAATAAACTGTTATTTTTACTGTTAATATCAGTCATTCCATCATAACTGATTATTGTTTTAAACCTGAATAATATTGTTGTGAAGAATTGCATCTGTCATGTTCTTTTTTTGATAGACACATCCGGTTATGCATGAGCATTTGTTTGGAGTAGTACATGATAATGTTTCATTTTTCATATGCTTAAAAATGACTTCTGGTTCCCAAAATAGTAATTGTCACGACTTAACATAAGAGAATTAAGCTAATCATTTAACTAGTTACGCTAATCCTAATCTTTTACGATGGGACAAAATTTCCCTATAAAAATAGTGAGGGACACAAAAAAAGTCTTAAAACACTATTTAATAAGGGCGTTGTGTCTTTAGTCAGAAATTTCATTTTAGTACGTTATGTTATTATCGAAATATAAGTTTATTATCCTGTATTTTTAATATTTCATGCAAGTACTTCCGCAATTTAGAAAATAGTTTTTTTTTATACCTAAGACAATTTTTTAGGACACGAAATGTCAACCTTTTACTTAATTTGTTCAGATTTTTTAAAAAAATATTTTAAAAAACATATAAAAAATTAAAAACTCTCAATTTTTTTATATATTTATAGCATTTTTAAATTATGTTTAAAAAATTTGTTTTTAATTAATTAATAATAATCATAAATTTGAAATTTCATATATCTTGAAAACTGTCGCGTCGTACTAAAATTCTTTTCTAAAATATTGAGGTATCTGCATGACAAAAAATATGATATTAAACACATATTTTGATATAATACATAGTAAAAAAAATGAAATTTTCCTAAAAAAGAAAAAGGCCTTGTGTATTTTTGGTTTTTTCAAAAAAAAAAAAAAGGAAAACGGGCGTTGTACTTTTGCTTTGTGTAGGACTCCAATGGCAATTGGCAATATTGAAAGGCCACTGTCTCAAGTGCTTCTTCTAGACTTTCCCCATTTTGTTTTCATTTATTTCTGAACAACTAGGTCTACCTTCAAGCACCAAAAAAAAAATTGCTGAGTGAAAAGACAATTTAACCCATATGTGAAAATGAGAAGTGTCGTATGCATCTGAATTATCATGTGAAAATAGTTCTTTTGGTATGAAGGTAGTAGTTGTGTGTTTTCTTTTTTTTTTTTCCCATTGAGTTAGGTTTTTAACAGTTAAATTTTTACATGTCCATATTAAAAAGCTACACCACACCACACCACATAAACTTATTCTTGTTACAAATATGACCGTTGAAAAATTAATCCAATATAATATAAATTCAGTCCCTAATGGTGGAGCAAAATAACTTGTTTCATCGTAAAGACTCATGAAGAAAAGAGAAAAAGAACAACTATAAAGAACAAGATAAAACTTCCCGCGGATAGACATGTATCAACATGCAAAATAATTTAAAAAGTGATCTTGGTATTTTAAAGAATTTAGTTGCTTCAAAAGATATTTTGGGTCTGTTTTTATAAACACAGGGGAAGCATTGCGTATTTACATAATAAAAAAGGTAAAAGTGGTATTTGGGAAAAATATAAAGAGTGTTTTGGATATTATTCCTTTTATTGATATCCTTGAACTTCCAGATTAATTTTACTTTGCCTCCTAGTATTTTCAAAAGCACCATATTTTTCACAACTAATTGACCAAAAAACCTCCATCTCGCACATTTCAGGAATGTTTTTCACTCTATCTACATCTGATGTTGTGTTCTTCTTCTTTTTTTCTTTTTTTAATAATCAACATAAACAGAGGTAAAGTATTTTTAGTCTACAGAATACTTATCAGTACAGTTTGCTTTCCTCATTTAATTCCAACTGTAACAAGTGAAGCAAAATGGTAGGATTAGGGTCAAACCTAGGAACAATCAACATGTGTTCATCCAGAAATATTGATCAGTTGCACACTAAATGAAATCTTTCAAGAATTTTAGAAGAGGAGTGATGAAAGAACTCATGAGACATAAACTTTTATGGCATCGTTCATTTCACCGATTCGAGTTTTTAATTTTATGTTTCTACAGTAAAAAGCTCTCAGAAAATGTCACATCTAACTTTTTCTGTTACAGTGAAAAGCTCTTAGAAAATGTCACATCTCAGCTCAAATTGAAAACTCGAATCCGCGAAGTAAACGAGGCCTATATGTTCACGCTAGATTAGTACGTTGGTCCAAGTGAAAAAATATTGTAGGGTTTCATATAATTCAAAAGCATTCTTGTTCGGCTCCACAGGAGCTGAGAGCTACTGGCTGCACGTGTGGGACTGGTCCCACAACCCGTAATACGTGCAAGATCGAGTGGAGCCCCCACAGAATTTTTTTTTTAAATTTAAAATGAGGTGAAACTCTATATCTTATAGATTAATTAAGCATAAAATTATCGATAAACTATGTGTGTAATCACTTTTTTTTAACTAATTGGTAGTTATACACTTAAAACCGTTGCTTACCTAACACTTCCCTTCTGAAATATTACTTTTAACGATAAGAAGCATCATGTATTATTTTTTGTTGATACTATGCCTTCAATTCAAAAGCTGAGAATAGGAAGTTATTGAAATGGCATAAAAATCGAAAAACTTAAATGTAGATGCAACAAGTGTAACAATTGACAAGTCACACTTGTTGCCACCAAAGTTACAGTAAAAAGAAAAAAGAAAACATTAAAAAAAGGAACAACATCGTCAATAAAATATCTAGTTGATCATGTTGTTCTTTTTTTTTTCCTTTTCTTTTTTGGCTAACACAACAAAATATCTAGTTTGGAACTGGATTGGAGTACTTGCAGGAAATTAGTTCTAAAAAAGATCGTAATCAGTTTAATCAGATCATTCCAAACATATTCAAATGAATTACAATTCTCTTTTTTTATTTGGGATAATCAAATTAAACGATTCCTATGTCATTTTCCGGTAATACTGTTTATATATATATATATATATATATATCGAACAAGTATTTTACGGAAAAACTTTTGAGGAGGAGTATCAAGATTCAAGAACTACATCAATATTTTTCTTTTTGAGAAAATAAAAATAAGCAAAGTATCTCAGAATCAGTACAGTGCAAGAATTTAACTCTTGCTTAAGCGATGAAAAAAAAGAGAGAAAAAAAAAAAAAAAAAAAAAAAAAAAAAAAAAAAAAAAAAAAAAAGAACTCAACAAAGAAATGGCAAAGAATCTAAAATTGGGAATTTATTTCCAAATCAAATTCGGAATTATTTTCTTCCTCACCAATCACCATTAAGAATCTGAAACCATCCAAAAGACATCAATACGATGAAAAAGGTATTGAAATCATGTTCATACTACGTGATACTTGTAGATCACAAAAAAGTTAATTTTTTTTTTAAAATAAGACTGATAATGATACAATATTATTGGACTTTAAGGTATACATAATGGTGCATAATTTAAAAGTCAACGTTTAAATTTTATTTAGAATAAAATCTACGAGATATAAAAAGTGAAAGTATCCTATTAGAAATATTATGCAATAGTTCTAATTTCTTGACAGATTGAGTAATTAAGTAACTTACTCTCCGATGAATAAAAGAAATATACTTTTCATATTTTATGTTTACTCTCTTTTATGATAGATATGACTATAATAGCTAAGATTGCTAGGCACAAAAATAAAGTGTGACAAAAATACGAATTCTGTCAATTCACTCTTTCTTTCCTAGTCTTCCATATGTTGTTTGAGTTGTGTATTTATGGTGGTTGTTCGGGCTCTGCCTTTGTAATAAGCATGCACACCGTGAGCAATTAAAGATATAGTGATAATCGTGATTGTGGAGGATCGTGACTTGAAGTATGAAGATCATATTCGTGACCGGAGTATCGTGAGGCAATCCCGTAATGGATCTTGTACTAAAGTTGAATTGGAGATTTGGGGTTGTTTGGTTGGGGGATTTGTACCCCGATTTGAATCATGGTTCATGGTTCGCTACAATACTTTTTCTCACAAAAAATACACATAAATCGAAAATGGTTATAATATTATTATTCTAATTCATGAACCAAACGTCTCTTTAACTTGAAACTACCGTAGACGCTTCCGTACATATACTTAATGGTATGTTTTTCTTTAAATATGAAAAAAATACCTTATTGCCAAGCTTCTACTATAAATTATGTTGAAACTCTGTATATTATATCTTGATCAAATTTAACATTTAAAACATTGAAGTAACAAACTTTATAAATAAGTAAGGCCCCGTTCATTTCGCTGATTTGAGTTTAGAATTCGAGTTTTTCTACAGTAAAAAGCTCTCACAAACAATCACATCTAACTTTTTTGCTACAGTAAAAAGCTCTCACATAAAGTCACATATCAACTCAAATTAAAAACTCGAATCAGCGAACTAAACGGGTCCTAATGATGAAAATAAAAAAGTATTCTCATATACAAAAGCGGAAAAAGAAAAATCTGCCACTCAATAGGGACACAACTCAAAGCCCTTTAGTGGTGCCGTTCACGGCTACAAGCAACGTCGTATACATTATCTATTTGTCGTCGCCAATCCTCTTAAAGGAAATGATTAAAAAAACAAAAGGGGAAAGACCAAAAAAATCAAATCGTCGTTTAGCTACAAGGAAGAAATCATTTTGGTTTCAGGCCTGCCTTTTTACCTGGTGCCACAGGTAGATTTAAAGATAAAATAATAATAATAATAATAATAATAATAATAAATGGAAAAAGTAAAGTAGTGAGAGAAAACCAATAACAATTTATGAATTTTTATTTTTATACAACCGAATATAAAAAAGATATAAACAGGATAGAGAAAGAAAGAGCGAGGAAGAAGTAAGAACTGTGAGGAAAACAAAAGGGGTCGTGGGGACAGCGAAGCAGAAAACGAGCTTCTTCTCATATATATATATATATATATATATGTATGCATATGTGTATGCGTGTGTGAGGCCTCTTGAGTCTTGGAAATTGAGAGATACATGAAACTGCGAAATTCTTCCGCTGAGTCGTAGTTTCTGTATCTCTTTTTCTGAGATTGAGCAGTATTAGGCCACACCCATTTTTCTTTTTCATTTTCTGAAACAAAGGTTGATTTGTTAGAGAGTCAGAGACTACTAGTAGACAAACAGAGAGGTATCTATATACTTTCTCTCTCATCTTCTCTCTCTCTCTCTTTATGTAATCTCATTCATCAGCTTCTGTTTCTTTGTTTGTTTCCTGGGAAAGTTTATGCCTTTGTTTTCTTTCTTTTTTTTCCCCTTCTTCTTCTTCTTCGTTCTGACTTCTGATAGATCTCTTGTGTCGCTCTGTTTTCTTGCCTTTGATGTAATTCTCTCTTTAATAATTGTTTTTCACGCTAATTGGATCTGGGTTTTTTTCCCATCTTCTTTTTTTACTCAATTCTGCAAAATTTGGTTGAATGTATGCTAAAATTTGGTGGGTACATATGAATTTGAAGAAAGAATGTATTAATGGCTCAAAAATAGCTGTGACAAAACAAAACAAAACGAATCATGAATTAATTAATTTCTTACGTTTCAAGATATGACTAACGATTAATGATTAAATTAATTACTTGGTGCGTTTTCTCACCTTTTTCTTTCTTTTCTTCTTGTTTTCTTGGTTTGGTTAAAGATCCACTCTACTGAGTTTTTTTTTTACTTAGAGAGAGAGAGAGAGAGAGATAATTACTTGTCTGGGACGGCCATATTTGATAAAGTTTTTTTTTTTTTTAATTACTTGTCTGTGACGGCCATATTTGATAAAGTTTTATATATATATATATATATATATATAAATTGATTGAAAGAATACATGTTTGATGAAGTTGGGCCCATAGTCATGTGAGAAATATAAAGTCAGTGTGACATGGAAAGTAGAAAATGTCGGTAGTTGCTTTCAGATCCTTTGATTTACAGCTTACTCTTAGTGGGCTCTTATTAGACTAGGGGTTGTTTTTTCAACACCAAATCCACAAGTATTTTCACGTTCCTTGATTTTCTTCACAGATGCTTAATAAATAAGCCAACTTTTTTACATTTTTTTTTTCCAACCACCCCTTGATTTTGCTTTTTGAGTAAATGATTACATTTGGCATAATCTGTTAGTTATAACCAACATCTTTCCGTTTTGCCTCCATGTTAAAGATCTACTGGTTTTTGCTCTACTAAAAATGTACGTATAATTGTGATTTCTTGATTATAAATTTATTGCACTTTACATAGTAGACAGTTCTGCTTTTATGGATCAGCCTTTTTTTGCCTTCAAGAAATATTTTTTGTGACCCTATTGTTATTATTTTTGAACTTTTGATTGTTTGTCGCGTTTAAATCTCTTGAGTTGGTGAATTAAGATGGTTCTCATTATTGAAAGAAGAAAAAGCAATGCTTGTCAAATATGGTATTAAATTGATGAGATGACCTGTTATGCAGATACTTGACAATTTCTGAGAAGATGAAGCACAAGGACGGAAAGCCGGGTTACCAGCAGGACAAGAGTTCCAGGGTTGTCCCCATGACAATCATGTTCGTCGTTCTTTGCGGGTTTTCGTTTTATCTCGGTGGAATCTTTTGCTCCGAGAAGAAGAGATTTGAAGCGAGAGATACCAACGATGTTGCAAAAGCTGCTGTCCAATCTTCCACGGATTCAGCAGTGTCCTCCTCGCTCCAAGTTAAATCTGTCACTTTTCCCGAATGCGACAGCAACTATCAGGACTACACTCCTTGCACTGATCCAACGGTAATTAATTAGTCTTTAGGATCTGTGGAAAAAGGTGTAACAATTGCGTTTGATCACTTGTTGTGTTTGTTCATTTTTGCAGAAGTGGAAGAAGTATGGTGTTCATCGGCTGACATTCATGGAACGCCACTGTCCTCCGGTGTTCGAGAGGAAGGAATGCTTAATTCCTCCTCCAGATGGGTACAAGCCACCCATCAGATGGCCAAAGAGCAGGGATGAATGTTGGTATCGGTAAGTTTCGGTTTATGGCATTTTGTCTTGATTGGTTCTATGTATGATGTTTCTATTATGTTTTGCTGACCTCACACTTTTGATCTGGGTCCAGGAATGTCCCTTATGATTGGATTAACAAGCAGAAGTCTAACCAGAACTGGTTGAGGAAGGAGGGCGAGAAATTCCTCTTTCCTGGTGGGGGTACTATGTTCCCTAGAGGTGTTAGCGAATATGTAGATTCGATGCAAAGCCTTATCCCAGAAATGACAGATGGGACCGTTCGAACTGCCATTGATACTGGATGTGGGGTGAGTATTCTTCTCTTCTGCTGCTATGTTTCGGGTTTTTAGCATTCTTAGGCGGCCAATGCTGGGTACATGATGGGTTAGATATTATAGTCTCTGTTGGAATGCTACTAGTCAACTTGTAGCCAAATTTTTGCCTTTTAGTAGATTGTTGTGACCTATGTAGCTAGTTATTACATTCTTGAATCTGTATTCAAGATTTTAAAAGCTTGGAGTAATGGCAATTCCATATTATTTATGACTATTACTTATTATGATCTTAATCTTGAAAAAAATCTGACTTCTCTTTGTGCAATTGCTTTATTTCTAGGTTGCAAGTTGGGGAGGCGATTTGTTGGATCGTGGAATTCTAACCTTGTCTCTTGCTCCAAGAGATAATCATGAAGCTCAAGTGCAGTTTGCCCTAGAACGTGGAATTCCGGCGATCCTTGGCATTATTTCTACTCAGAGGCTCGCTTTCCCATCAAACTCATTTGATATGGCTCACTGCTCTAGATGCCTCATTCCATGGACAGAATTTGGTAAGCATTGCAAACTTTAGCAGAGTGTATAATAATGTGGTCGGAAAAGAAACCGGTCTTAACCAGCTCTGGGATCCTGGCCTGCAGGTGGAATTTACCTTATGGAAATTCATCGCATACTCCGTCCTGGGGGGTTCTGGGTACTTTCAGGCCCACCTGTCAACTATGAGCACCGCTGGCGTGGATGGAACACAACCATAGAGGAGCAGAGATCCGATTACGAGAAGTTGCAGGATCTGCTCACTTCATTGTGCTTCAAATTGTACAACAAAAAAGATGACATTGCTGTCTGGCAGAAGGCTTCAGACAACAGCTGCTACAATAAGATTGCAAACAATGCTGAGGCATATCCACCTAAATGCGATGACAGCCTTGAACCGGACTCTGCTTGGTACACTCCTCTCCGCTCTTGTGTTGTTGTTCCAAACCAGAAGCATAAGAAATCGGGTCTAAAATCCGTCCCTAAATGGCCCGAGAGGTTGAATACCGCACCAGAACGTATCTCCGACATTCACGGTGGGAGTGCTAGCACTTTCAATCACGACAAAAGCAAGTGGAAGGTGCGGGCAAAGCACTACAAGAAGTTGCTTGCAGCAATTGGGACCGATAAGATTAGAAATGTGATGGACATGAATACAGTTTATGGAGGTTTCGCTGCGGCCGTGATTGATGATCCTTTGTGGGTCATGAATGTGGTCTCTTCATATGCGGCCAACACACTGCCTGTAGTCTTTGACCGTGGCCTTATTGGGACTTACCACGATTGGTAATTTTGGATCCATTTATCTTAAACTTTCTGAGTTTCATGCTATATTACTTTCTATTGTGGCTTCTGATCTCTTTGTTCACTTTATTTAATTGATTTTTGGCAGGTGTGAAGCTTTCTCTACTTATCCTCGAACTTATGATCTCCTGCATCTTGATGGCCTCTTCACTGCAGAAAGTCACAGGTAAGACATGCGGCTCAAGTTACCAATTTCTTGTGGGTCCCTTCAACTTAATTTCACTTGTTAGGTTACTTGCAACACACGCTAACTCAATCTTGGTTTGAATTTCACCGAGCACTTAAAAATCTTTCCAAATTATGTCCCCCACTGTTTCAAATTATTTACATCCTGACCTATTCTACATATTCTTATATGAGTAGTGAAGAAATCGTTTCATTTTTTAACTTAATACACGTAAGGATGCTTTTTTGATCAAATGCTTAACATTTGAATGGCTCACTCTTCTTGGGCAGATGTGATATGAAGTATGTGCTCTTGGAGATGGACCGGATCCTTCGCCCCAACGGCTACGCGATATTCCGGGAATCCAGCTACTTCGTGGACGCTGTTGCCACGATCGCCAAGGGGATGAGATGGGGTTGCCGCAAAGAGGACACCGAGTACGGCGTCGAAAAGGAGAAGATATTGATATGCCAGAAAAAGCTCTGGTATTCCTCTAATAAGAGTTCCCGGTGACAAAACATAGAAGAACTCAATTCATGGTTTGATTGATTAGTCTCTTGGAGGGTTAAGTATTATTACTTACAAATTCCATGGTTATATAAGAAAGAAGAAGCAAAGAAAGAAGCCAGTTTTATACCACTCACAAAGAGATTAATTGGTTCTACAGCAAGAAAAGCAATTTTTAGAATGAAATTTGTTAATTGAAAGACCCAAGTTACCCAATAAGTTGATTTTGTTGATGAATAGGGGATTTTATAATACAGTTATATATATTCGTTATAAGGTACCAAAATTTGTACTTGGTATAACTTTTCTTTTTGTTACTTTTTCATTTGTTCTCCCATATATTTGTTTCTTTCTTCTCCTAAGAGTTAGGATGATTATGTAATGTGAAAATATGCAAAGCGGTTGGAAGGTAACACGCCCAAATAGTTTATATATATATATATATATATATATATATTTATGCTAAATGTGAACTCTGCTGCTTCCTCTAATGTATGAATTGGCAAGCTGTAATTCTTTTATTATTGGAACTAAACCTTCATGTTGTTTGTTAATACAAGGCGAGGACTCATTTAAACGAAATGGCTTTTTAAAAACAAACGTAAATAATTGTAGTAATTATAGTCGTTAAGAAGCCTGTATTTCGCATGTTGCTGCGGAATATATATATATATATATATAGTATATAAAAGCAAAATATATATATATATGTATTATACAGTATTGTATTAGGAAAATAATTCATTATCACATAATGAATATAGTATATAAAAGCAAAATATAAGAAAGGAAAAAAATCAAATGAGTTTTAGAATATACTTAGTTGCACTAACATATCACATACATACATTAAATCTGTTTACAGAAAAAAAAAATGCTTTATATTACACTATAAAGTAATTACAGAAAATAAAAAAAAAATGAAGAAACATCTAAAAAAACACATAAAATGACACATTTAAAAACAAATAAATAAGTAAAATACTAAAGACAGATTATTACAATTATTATACATAAAGACCAAAGTAATTTAAATTAAAACATAAACAAATTTTTGTAATGTGAACATAAAAAAAAAGTAGTAATTGTTTAAAAAACACTAACTCATCAAATAACATTAATACCATAAGAAAAAAAATTGTAAGACATCAGCATAAACTCCAGACAATACGGATATAAACCCCAGACAATACAGGCACAAATCCCAGACAATACGGGCATAAACCCCAGACAATACGGGCAACATCAAAAACATCAATGTTTTAATTAACAGTCACCCTATATGTACTAACAATAAAAGAAAATAACAACATCATCGCCAAATAAGAATAAAGATTTAAAAAAATTTAAACTATTCACAGAAAAACAGAAAAGGAAAAATAAAAACCTAACGAATATGTAAATAACAATAATCTAAATAACTGAAATAGTAAAGAACATAAAAAAAAAAAAAAACCCTAAAACATAAATAAATGAAAAAAAAATAAGAAAAAATTTTCTTACAATGTACAGAAGAAACTTTAGAAATAAATTTAGGAAAAAAAAAATAGAAGAACGAAGACTTGCATCATCCAAAAATAAATAAAGCAAAATAAAATTAATACTTAAAATTACAACACACAAAAAGAAAGGGATTTTATGAACAAAACACTAAAAATGAAAAAAAAAAATAAAAAACGAAAAAAAAAATTTGTACAAAGATGAACAGAGGAACATAAAAAAAATTAAGAGAAACAAAAAGAGGAAAAATTTTTTTTTTTTTTTTTTTACAAAAACCATAAAACATCTACAAAAGAGAAAATATACTCTTATCTCATTCCAGTTTTCCCAAAACATCAAAAAAGGAACAAAGCAACAAAATTACAAAAACCATAAAAAATGTAAGAAGAGAAATTATACTCTGAAAAACGGGAAGAGAAAAAAAAAAAACTAAACGAAATCCAAATATATCAAAAAAAGAGGAATTCAAAAATAAAAAAAAATAATATATTATAAAATCGCAAGGTTAAATTTTAACCAAATCCCAAAACATTAAAAAAGAACAAAGCCAAAAAAAAATGAAGAAACATATTTGAGGAAATGAACAGAGCACGGGATCAAGACATAGTAGAAGCCTTTGAGGAAATGAACAGAGCACATGAGCAAGACATGGTAGAAGGTTCGGTGTAAAGAAATAGACAGCAGGAAAAGAAGAGAGAGAAAACGTTATGTCTTCAGCCCAAATTGACCAAACCCACCAAATGCTTTAACTGACCTACGCATGAAATGAAAGAGTAGACAATTAAATTAAAACAAAGGGCAATATAATAACTTTACATTAAACATGACATAACGGGACTAAATAAATCATCTGAAGAAATCTGAGGAGTAAAAGAGGAAGGACAATGTTTAGCATGAACAATGAATCCGTCATTTTCTTTAGTATATGTATAATAATGTCCAAAAAAAAAAAAACCAACAATCAAAGAGAAGATACCCAGGTAAAAGCACAACAAACCATATACCTAGAGCTGTACGCTTAAAGAACAAAAAGAAAATCTTGGTGAAGGCATTATAATAGATAAAACAAGGGAAATACCCTTCAAATATGTACCCTAATCTATTTCTAATCCTCAAAGATTAGCACATTTATTTTTACCCTTTTACAATTAAAATAATAAAAATAGTTAAATTTACACATTTTTAAAATTTCAAAGTTACCTCAATGGTCTATTGGTAAATTATAAGATATGCCGGCGGTCTCCCGTTGTTGGCAGGTCTACGGTCAGCTGCCAGTAGGTTTCCGGCCAGCCGGCCATAACGTGATAGGTTATGATCTATAACCTGGAAGATTACACCAATCACCAACGGGTCTCCGGCCATAACCTAACATGTTATGATCCATAACCTGACAGATTACGCCGAGCACCGGCGGGTCTCTGGCCGACCGCTGACTATAACTTGACAAGTTATGATCCATAACCTTACAGATTACACCGGCCACCAGCAGGTCTGCGGCCATAACTTGACAGGTTATGATCCATAACCTGATAGATTACACCAGCCGCCGACGGGTGTCCGGCCGGCCGCCGGCCATAACTTGACAGGTTATGATCCATTACTTAAGAGGTTACACCAGCCACCGGCGGGTCTCCGGCCATAACCTAACAAGTTATGATCATAACCTACAAATTGCACTGGGCACCGGCGGGTTTTCGGCAATAACATGACAGGTTATGATCCATAACATGATAAATTACACCGACTACCAACGGGTCTTCGGCCATAACCTGACAGATTACACCGACTGCCGACCTTCGGTCAATGGTGTCAGTCATAGTATGATCCATCAGGTTATAATCTATAATCTTTGGATATTTTAGTCTTTTGAATATGTGATGAAAATATCTCATATAAATGAAAGGAGTAGAGTTTTTTAAAATGAAAGAATTAGGAGGTTTTGTGATTTTAGGGTAAAACATGTAATTCTCTTTTTTATAATATGCAGATGATATGCCTCCTTAAGTCCTAACTCGGAATCTCCTCAGGATGCTATTATGCGTTTTTTTTCCTTGCAAATGGATATTTTTTTAAGGGTATTTTACACGTTGTTCCTCTCGAACTTTTAACTTTGATAATTTGCTTCCTATTCCTCAGTTTGATGATGATTTTGTCAAATTGGTTACAAAAAAGCATGTTCAACGGAAAGTTTTATCTCAATTCAACCCGTAACACAAACCCATTAATTGTCAAACTCTTAATTCATAAATCTAACAAAAAATCGGGAAAAAAAAATTTAGTGAAATGAAGTACGTTACAACAATTTTATAAATTGAGAGGATAAATTGTCAAAACAAAAAATTTAGAGGGCAAATTATTAAAACCCTATAACTGTTCATGAGTAAATGTTCAAAATAACCTTTTGTCCATCTTTTTTACTTTTAACTTTTTTAGGATTTTACTTAACTAGTTTTCATATGCATCGTTTCCAACTCTTCCTAATGCTAGATTTCATATGCGGGTAAAATCTTATAAAAAAATTGTTTTCACATATAATATAGTTTTTGTTCACAATCTAGTGTTAATTATTCTAAATTTATTTTATAGATAATATTTTCTCATTTACCTAAATTCAATATATCAACTCTTTCTGATGCTATATTTCATATACGGGTAAAATCTTATAAAAAAAAATTGATTTCACATATAATATAGTTTTTGTTCACAGTCTAGTGTTAATTATTCTAAATTTATTTTAGAGATAATATTTTTCATTTACATAAATTCAATGTATCAACTCTTCCTAACGCTAGATTTCATATGCGGGTAAAATCTTATAAAAAAATTGATTTCACATATAATATAGTTTTTGTTCACAATCTAGTGTTGATTATTCTAAATTTATTTTAGAGATAATATTTTATCATTTACGTAAATTTAATGTATAATATATTTATAAAAGAATTTCTCAAATTAATTATAAATGCGCTAATACAATCTAATTTCTATCAAATTTTTAACCAACAAATTAAAATAAAAATAAGAAACAATTATATTTTTTAAATGATTCAAGTTAAAAGTACTTAAAATGGTGATTACGTTAACTTTTTTTAGTTAGAACAATAATAATATCACATTTTTATTGTTAAAATAAAACCATGTTTTATAAAACATAAAATCAAATAGAAAACTAATTAGGGTGTACACATGAAAAAGAAAAAAGATATTTAAGTAAGAGTATACATGTGAATAAATATTTAAGGAATTAATTTCATAAATATCCCCAAACTATTTACCTTATTTTAAAATGTCTCATAATTGTTTAAAACAGTTCCAAACACCCATTAATTTATTCAAAATTACTCAAGTTACCCTTTTTGTCTTAGTCCATCTATAGATCTAACAAAGGGCATACGTGGCATACCATTAAAAGTCAACTAAGCAATCAATTCAAATTAAATACATTAACCACGCGGAATTGAGTTTTCAATTCGAATTGAATTTTAATTTTATGTGAAAATTTTTTAATGTGATAAAAAAATTAGATGTGACTTCTTTCACGTTTTTTAAGAAAGAAAAATGAAAACAGGAGAGAAACGACGTTTGATACAATTAAAAACAAAAAACAGAAATAAAAAAGATTTTTTTTTGGTTTAGTGTAAAATGGGAGAGAAATAAAAAACGATTTTTAGTCATTTTTTATTTTTTATTTCTGTTTTCTCCTCTCTCGAGTAGAGAGAGAGACATTAAGGGATTTTTTTATATTGAAAATAATCTCTTGATAAAACTACCAAACGCATTTTTAAAAATGATTATTGTTTAAGATTGAAAACGTTTTTATTTCCGTTTTCATTTCCATTTTCATACAAAAAATAAAATCATTTTGGAACGAGCTTCAAATACACCCGATGTTTGGCACAATTAAAAATAAAAAAAAATGAAAATGAAAATGATTTTTTAGTTTAGTGTAAAATGAGAGAGAAATATTGTGACTGTGTTTGGAATTGATTCTGTTTTTATTTTTCACGTTTTTTGAGAAAGAAAAAATAAAAACGTTTCTAAAACTGCATTTGGTGCAATAAAGACAAAAAACAGAAATGAAAATGATTTTTTGGTTTAGTGTAAAATGAGAGAGAAATAAAAAATGACTTTTAGTCGTTTTTCATTTTTTATCCGTTTTCTCCTCTCTCGAGCAGAGAGAGAAAGAGAGACATTAATAGGTTTTTTTACACTGAAAATAATCTCTTGATAAAACTACTAAACACATTTTTAAAAATGATTTCTGTCTGAGATTGAAAACGTTTTCATTTTCATTTTCATACAAAAAATAAAATCATTTTGGAACGAGTTCCAAACGCGTCCGTTTTTCATTTTTTGTTTCCGTTTTCTCCTTTCTCGAGCACGGAGAGAGACATTAATGGATTTTTTTATATTGAAAACAACCTCTTCATAAAATAATCAAATGCATTTTCAAAAATAATTTCTGTCTGAGATTGAAAATATTTTCATTTTCATTTTTATACAAAAATAAAATTATTTTAGAACGAGTTCTAAACGCACTTTAAGATTTTTTAATGTTCTTTATTTGTTTTTTTATTTCTTCATCATTATTTTTCTTATATTTAATGAGATAATGTTTTAGTTGACGTTTAATGCTTGTCATGTCAGCAATCCCTTAAGGTTATACACAAATTTTGACAAAAGAGCAATTTGAGTGATTTTATATATATTAAAAGGCGTTTTGACCTATTTTAAAAAATTAAAGAGCATTTTAAAATAATGTATATAATTTAGGGACATTTATAAAATTAATCCATATTTCAGTACTTGTCTTTTTTTTTTCAAATATAAAACATATTTAAAAACAACTCAAATAAAAACTAATTAACGTGTACATATGATAAGTAGAAAAATATTTCATTAAGGATCTCTTTGAGAAAAATTATTTCGGTGTAAAAAAAAAATTAGTCAAATACATTTAATCTATAGAGAATTGTTGTAAAAGTATTTGAATAGAAATGTATTTGTAAAAAGCATTTGAATTGAGAAAGTAGAAAAGAAAAAATAATCAACTGAAGTGAAAGAAATATCAATAAGGACAAAAATGACAACAAAAAATAACTAAGAGCCAAAAAAAAAAAAAAGGGTGGGAAACGAAATGCCGGCTAACGTGACGGAAGGAGAACGCTCCAAACTTCTATGCTTTTATATACGTAGACGAGATAGCAACGGAAAGTCAAGGGTATTTTACACACGTTCATTTTATAAATTTAAGTTTTTAATTTGAATTAAGGTGTGACATTTTAAAAAAAATTTTACTGTAGTAAAAAAAGTTAGATATAACATTTTTTGAGTATTTTTTACTGTAAAAACCTAAAACTGAAAACTCAAATCGGTGAAATGAACGAGGCCTTAAAGCTCGATTATTTTACCGATTCGAGTTTAAAATTCGAGTTTTGCTATAGTAAAAAGCTCTTAGAAACAGCCACATTTAATTTTTTGTTACAATAAAAAGCTCTCACATAAAGTCACATATTAACTCGAATTAAAAACTAGAATCAACGAACTAAACGGATCCTTACTCTCTAAATTTATATGATTTTAGTGACTTGCCCTTTATATTTTTAATTTTAGCGAATTGTCTCTCAACTAATAAAATTATTATAGTATATCTCATTTTGACGATGATTGTGTTAAATTAGTGTTGAAAAAACATGTTCGCAAAAAATTTTAATATCTCAATTCTAATGTAACATAATCTTTCAATTCTTCAACTTTTAATCATTTAAATCTAATAAAAATTTTGATTAAATTTAGTGAAATACGGCATATTATAAGATTTTTACAAGTTCGGAACACTGATTATCAAAATTAAGAATTTATGGGGCAATTTGTGAAATCACGATAAATTTGGGATAATTGTGCTAAAAAAACCCCAAAGTTAAACAAAGAGAAATTGATTTCTGCCCCCTAAAACGATGACGCTTCATCTCATTATTTCGGCAATTGCCCAATTCTTTCTCGAACGTTAACCCTAAAACACAGTCCACAGCTTGAATTTCTCCTTCTATGGCCGTTCCTTCTCTTCGCTCAATTACCTGATTCCATTACTCCTCACCTTCAATTGTGTTTTTTCCTTAGGTAATTCCTTTTTCTCAATCCTCTATTTCATTTCATTCCTCAATTATTTAATACCATTTTTGTTTGATTTGATTAAGAAATCGTTTTAGGTTGCAATTTTCGTTAATTTTCGTCGGAGTGAAACGATTAAGGGCTATTTTTATTTATGTTATTGGTACCGTTAGTCCCTGAACTATGGGCATTATCTTATTTTGGTCCTCTTTTATTGTCAGAGTTTTCCCTAAATTTTATATGTACATATATATTTTTTACAGTCTTTCGTTGACAGAAGAATTGACAAAAAATTGCTGAAATTTTAATCCTAATCGCACAGTAACCAACAGTTTCATAAAAATAGTTTTATAAAAGTAGTTATAATTTTAGTCCTGATCGCATGATTAAATCTCGTGGTCAATAATTTAATTTTATGCACGTTTGATGTTTCTCCACTACTCTAATATCTGTTCTTTAAGATACATTTGTTTATTCTTTCCACAAGTCTTTGAATTGTAATCTTGTAGATCTCTGCCTTGTATGAAATACTAAATTTGGTCTCTTTTTTTTTTTTTCAATTACATGACATGGTATAGCTAGGAGCTGTGAGAAGGTCTTGGAATTTCAGAAACACAATGGTTCATTTGTTTTTGTCAGAACCCACCTGGGATGATGTTGTGGATACTGATTCTGCCAAGATGAGAATCTCTCTCTTGAGTAAGTTGGAGTCTTTTATCCAGTCAATCTTGATGACCAGAGGTCGGCCCGAGGCTCGACTATGGCTTTGCAATACCATAGGTGGCATGATTTCTGTCTCCCGCTCCGATCAATGCGAGTTATTCATGACCTTACTGAGGTCTGAGCCGACAAAGTACGGCTTAGCATCTCAGCTCCTGCAAATGGTATTTGACAAGAGGCCGCAGAAAGTAGGGTCCGTCATATCAAAGAAAAGTTACATTCTTGAGAAATTCTTTGAAGGCAAGTGACTTTCTAACGAGAATGTGTTAATTTTACGCGATTTCTGTTGCCTGCATTTAAGTAGTCAGATCACTGCGATGCCTTTTTTTTTTTTCTGTTAGTTGGTTATATCGTCAATTTGTAGGATTATGGCAATCAGCTTAAGTTAATAGGGGAACTTGTAGGAATTCTGATCACGATACAAAACTTTGACAATGCAGGTAATCCTACGCGCATATCACAGTGGTTTTCTAGTTTTGCAGCTAGTGGTGGTGGTGGAATGGAGCATGGAAAAGGTGCTAAGGCATTAACTCAATTTGCTTTCATAAATCGGGATATATGTTGGGAGGAACTGGAGTGGAAGGGAAAACATGGCCAGTCACCTGCAGTGGTTGCTACGAAGCCCCATTACTTTCTTGATTTGGATGTTCAACGAACTGTGGAGAATTTTCTTGAATATGTGCCTGAATTTTGGTCGTCTAATGAGTTTGCCGAGTCGCTAAAAGATGGTGAGATTTTGTCCATTGATAGGAAATTCTTTTTAGAATACTTTATTGATATGATGTATAAAGGAAAAGCAAGAGATGTATGGGAAGTCATAACTGAGTTCCTCAAAGAGGAACCTTTCTCTTACGTGTGTCAACACCTACTTATTACTCTTGAAGAGCGGGAGTTATGTCAATTCCTGGAATTGCTTCGTGGATTTCTTCACCCTAACGTAGAATCTAAGCATTTTAGTAACTCGTCCTTTTTCTTTGAGGTTATACTTTCAAAGTACAGTGATTGTGGGTCTTTCGATCAGATATTACTGTTAGATGCAGTTTTGACTAGAAAACATGAGCTTCTACGACTCCTACGTGATGAAGGCGGCGAGGAGGTAGAGGAACAAATCAAAGATATTGTGTCCCAAATTTATGCTATTCCAGATCATGACACTAGCTTGGCACCAATTATTAAAGGTTGCTTTAAACTGAAGACAGCAGAATCAGTTAAATGGCTGGGCCTTCAATCATGGGTTCTTTATTACAAAATTTTGGATGGGTACCGGACTATTGAGTCTTGGGAGTCATTATTCATGAACAATGCAATTAGTTTCCGTAGGTCTAGTATGTATTCTTTACTTAATCATGATGGTTTGTCAGAAGAAAGTGGTTCTGACTTGGAGCATAGAGTTTCGAAGAAAGTTAAACACAGAAAAAGAAGTAGAAAGAAAAAGAAGAGGAAACTTGATCGTGAACATGGCAATGAGTTTCTTGATTTTGATACTACAAATGAGGGGCTTGGTCTGCAATCTGATGGCGGAAGTTGGATGTTGTCTATTGATGGGTATTGCACATCATGGAGCAGAGTAAGTCTCTTCATGCAAACTATTAGATCCCTTTACATTCAGTATTGCATAACGTTTTGTTTTAGGACTTCATAAAGTGCATTTTATCTTGTCAATGCATTAATATTTTGCTCATTTTTTTATTAGTATACCTTTTTTTCAGCCACCCCAATCCAATGGTCATTTATCATTCTTTCCTTCAAGAGAAAAAACCATATTGCACTTTGTTAGGATTCTGGACTCAAAAGAAGGAGTTTAACCAGCGGAGCTGGGATGGAATACAACAGTAGTTCTTTTTATTGATTTTTCGGACAATTTCTACTAACACCAGAGAGCTCTAACAAGGCTCCTAATTAGCAACAATGGAAATTACAAGAAAATAAGATAGAGAGGGATTTTCGAGGAACCCCACAACCTCCCAAGCTTTCAGCCGAGCCAACAGAATTCTTCACACCCTCCCACTGGCCTCGATCCTTACCCATATACTCTCCTTACCTCTAACTAACTTCCCACTTCAGCAGCTCCCTCTTTCAGCAGCGCTCACACCCCCAGACAAGCCTTCCACCTTGGGCTGAACTTCACTCTCTGGGCCTGGCCCCCCTCTGGGCTGAACCTCACTATTTGGGCCTGACTCCCCTGGGCCCGAAGCATTCCCTCTCCTAGACCTCCTAACATAGACTTTCCTTACTGGGGGTCTAACATCACTGCCCCCTTCAAAGACAACCTTGTCCCCAAGGTTGAAATCATGGAATTGCGCCTGAAACACGTCCAAGAGCTCTCATGTGGCTTCCCAATCCTGCAACCCTGTCCACTTAACCAGCACCTCAGCCACCTGTTTACCCCCCAAGGATTTCCATCAGCCACGAAGTACCTCCAATGGTTCAACCTGCAGCTCTAATTCGTCCGAGAGGTGTGGCGGGAGTGGCAGGCACCGCGTCGCACTGCCTTTGAAAGGTTTCAACTAGGAAACATGAAAAACAAGATGAATTCGAGCGTCCGCTGGCAGTTGGAGTCGATACACCACAGCGCCAATCCGCTCGACGATCTCAAAGGGTCCATAGAATCGTGGGGCTAATTTCTTATTGACCCTGCGTGCCAATGACTTGAGGCGGTAGGGCCGTAGCTTGAGAATAACTCGTTCCCCTGGAGAAAACGAGAGTTCCCGGCGGTGGACATCCGCGAATTTCTTCATGCGCTGCTGTGCGAGTACCAAATGCCCTTTAAGGATGTCGAGGAACTCATTTCGCTGCTGGAGCTGTTGATTCACGTCCTCGACCAGGGATGGTGAATCCTGGAATTTGTAAACCGTTAGGGGATCTCGACCATATACCACCTGAAAAGGGGTGTCCCTAGTTGAAGCGTTGTAGTTAGTGTTGAACCAAAACTCAGCCCATGGTAAATATTGCAGCCACAAGCGCGGTTTGTAGCTCGCGAAACAACGTAGGTAAACCTCTAAACATCTGTTGACCACCTCAGTTTGGCCATCGGACTCAGGGTGATACGCTGAGCTGCGGCTCAGTTTCGCCCCCTGCGAGCGGAAGAGTTCCCGCCAAAAGAGACTCATGAAGAGCGGGTCGCGGTCCGTGACAATGGAGCGCGGGATCCCGTGGAGCCTGACAACTTCCCGGATGAACAACTCAGCAACTTTTTTGGCTGTGAACGGCCGAGACAGGGGAAGAAAATGGGCGTACTTGGACAGCCTGTCAACCACCACTAGGATAGTGTCGATGCCCTGTGATCGGGGTAACCCGCCTATAAATCCATGGAGATGTCATCCCATACTCTCTCCGGAATGGGCAGGGGTTGTAGTAACCCTGCAGGAACCAGTGCATCCAACTTAGAACGTTGGCAGACTGCGCAGCTCGCGACAT